>NC_049170.1:115131544-115406544 GCF_009769625.2 Cygnus olor
ATCTGTCCTGAGGACTCGCCCACACCCAAGGATTTCGGGAGCTCGGCAGGCCCCATTAAGAAAGGCTCATCCCAGCCCCTGCCAGGCGTGGGCACAGGCACGCACCCGGAGAGACCAGGAGTTCCCTGCTCCTCACCCAGCCCCAGCACCTTGCAGGCCGAGGCACACTTAACTGGTATGCTTGAATGCTGTGGTTGTAGCCTGAATATCAGCTTTTAAGCCAAAAGACTTCCTTTAATTCCCTTCTCTACATTATTTCTTTCTGAAGTGACCACAGTAACTTTAAAGTATTATTAGCAGGGCTTGGGGTGCTGTATAGAGCAGCTAAAGACGCTGACATCTCCCGCTTGCTGTTTTGCAATTGTTTAATAAACTTCACCGCACTTCAAAAATCAGTTGCCTTGGAGTTTTCCTAACTAACTCCGTGTCTGCTTCGGGACACGCTTTTATTTGAAGTTCAGCCAAGACAACTGAAGTACTTCAAAGACCAACGCTAATGCTCCTGTAGCAGGAATTGGCAGACCTTTGGTCTGACCTGGTGAAGCCATTCCTGTAGCGAACTACATTGCTGTAATACAGTGCAGGAATGGCTTCACCAGGTCAGACCGAAGGTTTGCCTTGTGCAAGGTTCTGCCTTTGACAGAGGTCATCGGCAGATGTGCAAGGAGGGCTCTGAGAACAATTACAGCAATCCTTCAGTCCCTCTCCCGTGCCTCTACGAAGCACCTGTGGCTCAAGGATGCCCAGAGCAGGGAAGAGTTACCTTTGGGCTTAGTAGCTCCAAATTTCTTCCCTGTAAGCTTAATTGCTTACTGAAGGTATCTAAAACTTTCACAGTACACAGGCCCTCTACCTGAAAATATTATTGCAAACTCTTCTTCCACAGGCTTTACAGTGCCTCCAACACAGAGAGCAGAAACTTCAGGAGAGCCAAAGCTATTCTGCCTGGCAGACACTCCAGATAGCCTGAGGAAATCCATAGCAGATGGGCATTTGAAAAAAATGCTTCACATGCTCAGCAGAAACGTGTCAGCATCCTCCAGCTGAATTCCTCAGCACTCTGCTCTGAGCCCGTTCTGGTGCAAAGCAATCAAGGGGCCGTACAGACTGCACCCCTGGACAACAAGCAGGGAGGTGCTCTGGCAAAAGAAGCTGAAGTTGTGGTGTGACTGATGCACGAGGTGTGGAGAGGGAGAGATGAAGAGAGAAGAACCACACCGTTTAATCCCCAGGCCACCATACAGACGGTGCAGTCCTGGTTTGGGGATTTCCCTGTCAGCCACATCCTAGCTAGGAGGAAGATGCTTTTTCCAGCTCTGCAGGTCCTCCTCCCTCCAGGAGGGAGAAGAATTTCCTACAAAAGAAATTCAGATGTGTGGGGGAACCGAGTGCAGGCAGACCTTTACCTACGTGGATCCAGGATATCACGCAGCAGAGGGGCTGTGAGTTGCACCAGGGAGCGCCTGATAGCGCAGAGAAATGACCACACCGGAGCACAGAGCCCAAGCCCACGTTTCACAAATAGAAATTAAGGGCAAGACATTCTTAAGTGTTACAGAGGTCGTCACATCGTCGTCTCCATGGGCTGACCAGAGCTGTTGCTCTTTCCTGCTTGCTTCTGAATTGCTCTTCAGGGAGCACTGTTGTCCTCTTCAGCTAACAACCTGGCTGTGACCCTAATTGACTGCCCAATTTGGGATCTGGGAGCCTGATTTTCAGGATTCTCAGCTGTAGCCACTATTCAAGGCAAGCCGTGATTACAATTTATAATGGCGTTTTATACTTAAAGTCCCCTGAGGAAAAACACAAACACCACCACTGCAAGTTTTAGTCACCTCAGACAGATCTAAACCCGGTGGGGTTACCTCTGATTTAACACCCTTACAGACAGAGTTGAGTTGAATACAACACTGCATGGAAGCTCCACAAGTTTCTGAAACTGTGAGGTGTTGCAGTGATAACATTTTGCTAGTCCAGAAATAAATTAGGAAGTCTCACTTGAAAGTTGGAATTGAGTTGGGTGTAGCAAGAAGGCATGAATTCGCATGAAAAATGGAGGAAAACATCATCTTGCATAATAGCACTATCCGAACAACATTCATCCAGCACTTTGAATGAGGTCTTTAATGCTAGGTCCTCTAGTTCCTCAGTCTGGAAGCATACCAATATTATTTTACTACAACTGTGACATATTTAACAATAGATAGTCTGGTGGCAAAAAGAAAAAGCCAGTCACCCATCACAACCCAAACTTCTCTACAGAACGGTCCCAAATTCCTCACCACAGAACAAACTCTTTAAAGCTGTGAGCAACTGGGAGCAGGGTCTGCTAGCTACTGCAGACTTGCACATGTCCTCGTAAAAAAAAATAAAGAAATCATCTGGAGCTTTGCTTCGGTACAAAGAGATGCTCAGAACCATCTATGTAGCTATCTGTGTCATCCTCCCCTTCGTTCAGCTGAGCCGCACAAACACAAAGCTGTCTGTGCCTTCGCTGCTAATAAGCAGCAGTTCACGAGGGGGTTGACTACAGAGGAGTACATACAGATCCCAAAGCACATAATAGAAGGGCAGCATTAATCTCCTCCTGTTATGAAATCAAGAAGCATTCTGTGCATGGAAGCTGTCAGGACTGGATGTTGAAATGCTTCGCCTTTGGAAAAGATCATTTATAACTCCACATTTTCTATAGATGCTTTTTTAAAATTTATATCTTCATTGAAAAAGGCAGACTTTTTTATTGGAAGGAGAGAGAGAAGGGCAGAAGAGGGGCCTGCAATACACTCTTAAGCCAGATGTCAAGCAACTAACTAATGGGGAGGAAGGAGACAATTTCTTATTATGTTCCTCCCCAGCCTCTACTCAAAGTGCCATAAAACAGTTTGAAATACAAGTCAAATGGACATAAGTCTGTCTCGATTCCAAGTTGAAGTGAAATTTTATCATCCTTCACCAAAGACAAGGTTTCATCAAGAGACTTTACAGGACTGACAGCAAACTTACACAAATCACGGTACAATTTAACCGTGTTAATTTGGAATTTAACAAAAAAAAAAAAAAAAAGAAAATCTAAAGCTAAAGCTATACAATTATAGAAGCACCCCTCCTCCCTCTTACTGGTAGAAAAAAAGTAATGAAATGTTCCTCTAGTAAATCAGGGCAGGTTCAGAGAGATCAAAGATTTGTTATATCTGCATGGTCCACTGAGCAGGTATGGTTACCCCTTTGCAGCCAAGTGCAAGGGAGTAATGAACTACTACTGCAAGCTTTATATCTCTTTATCTTTCAGTCTGGCCTCTGGCAGACAGGTTATTGGAACAGTTTCATTCTAGTATATATTATCTGCACAGATGATGAAATCTTATTTCCGTGTGAAGGTACTTACAGCAGAGATGGTAAATCCACTACTGATAGAAATGAATATGGAAAGATAAAATGTGGGTAAAGATCTAAACCAGGGGCTTATCCCCCAGTTTATGGAAGCATTTATTAAAAATGAGTAAGGAGACCAGTCCATCTTCCTTCTCGCCAGAAGTCAGACATTAGTGAGCAGGATCTGCCCTGGGTCATTAACTAGCCTCTTCCAGACTTTCGTTTGCTTCTGCCACTTCCACTGCTTAGGCTCTTGCAACCCATCTCATTCGGGTATTTCTGTAAGGTCCACTGGCTTTAGCCCCAATCTACTCTTCACACCCAAATAGTCCAGCTGTTTTACATGCTCTCACTTGTATATCCAAAAAGAAAATCTCCCCGTTCTGTAAATAATAAGAAAAAAAAGTAGCTGCATGTCATCAGCAGAAAACATGGAAGGTCACCAAAACATCTGTTCAGCTGTGTTCACGGGTAAATGTTTCTCTAAGGAGGCAGGAGTTGTATTGTCTTTCAGCAGCTTTGGTTATTTAGCACGTCTCACATCTCTCTATGCGAGCCTACATGCGAAGCCCCGTGCTTCCCAAGAATGTGCAGACAGCACAGCAGGGTAGCCAAAGTACTGCAGAGGTTTATGTTTCATACTATTTTGTGACTGCGTTTCAGTATTTCAAAGAACAGCAGACTTGATTCAAAGAGAAAAGGCTCTCTACCTGCCAGAATACCACCATTTTGGAAAAAAGACAGTTTCTGTCTACATCTTTTAGCATTCCCATGCATCATGATAATAGGAAATAACCGTCTTCCACTGCAAAAGGGTGATCTTTGACAGAACTCAGCAGAGATGAATAGGATAAAGCTAGAGAGTACATAAGACGTGGTAAAGGAGGGCACACAGAGGTGGCTCACTAGATGCCAGGGAGAACGTCAGCTTATTTACTCACTTTTCACCCCATCAGCTGTCACATGCTAGAGTTATTTGTCCCTACCTAATCCTCAGACAAGGCAGCTGGTGAAGAATGAGCATGGTGAACCAAGACTCTAAAATAATATATGGAACACAGTCCCAATTTCAGCCACTGCAGCCTCCTTATATATTTTTTTTTTAATCTTTTTTTTTTTTTAATTTAAATTGACATTTGCCCAAATGCTTCTGCACAGAGCCTACATTTTGTCGTTTCAAGGAGCGTTGGTGTGACAGTGCTTGTAGGTGTCTAGACCTGAGAAAAGGGAGAACAAAAAAGAACCTGTCTTGATCTTTGATGCAGCTATTGTGTGACGGATTGGAACCATGGTGTAACATTAATACTGTAGCTCTTTTGGGGATGTATTACTAAATAAATGAGAAACGGTTTGGCAGACATGCAGAAGTGAGTGGGAAATTAATGCCTTCCTTTGCTTTTATCATCTTCCAGCTTGCTGTAATCCAGAGCTTGTTCACAGCTCTCCACAGGACAGAAAATTACCATTGGGTTCAGGTGCTGTGGAGCAGAAGAGCTCCCAGACCCCACTGCAGAGGAGACAGCGGAGGGAGAAAAGATTCATTATGGAGAGGAACCCCAAGTATAAATGAAATTACAGAACACTTTGTTCGACAACGGGAGCAGACAGTAGTCCTCAAGTCAACTTGTTCAGACAGGCTCGAAGCTTAGTGCCTATGGAGAGGACAGGAAAGCTAATCCCCTGCTGCCTCACCCGGGGTTCCCCATCAAAGGAGCTACCAGCTTCACCTCAGACTGGGACCTGCCAGCAAACTAACATGGATATGATGCTATGGTAAGTTAACAGCCTCAGTCAAA
Source organism: Cygnus olor (assembly GCF_009769625.2). Classification (NCBI taxonomy): domain Eukaryota; kingdom Metazoa; phylum Chordata; class Aves; order Anseriformes; family Anatidae; genus Cygnus; species Cygnus olor. The sequence continues at coordinate 115,136,713 of NC_049170.1, forward strand.
TAAGAAGGAAGACAACCCAATGGTACGGATTCATCCCGATCTGCCAGACTGACAGCTTCTGAGAGCTATACAAAAAAAAGGCAGGAAGGGAGGGTGCAAAGAGGGAAGAAGTTTTTCTGAGTTATTCATAAGAATTTCTTTGTGTATTGCAGCCTGCTGAAAGCATGCAGGAGGCTATGAAAGGGTAGAGAGTACAGTGGGAAAATACAAACCAAGAGTCTCAGGTACACAGCTTCCAAGGAGTAACAACTGGGCCACAAACCAGCAAAGCTACAATTGATTCTTACATTGTAATCACCATAAAATAGCTATCCAACAGGCTTTGAAGTACTGCCTCTGTTCTTCAAGAGCTGCCTGTCTGTACTTTTTCTTGAGGGGAGGAGGGGGTAGAAAAGGACTTGCTGTGTCCCCATCTGTCCCCAGTCTTTTGGAAATGTTGGGAATGGACTAAAAAAAAAAACCAAACAACACAGATGAAACATGAACTAGGGACATATCTAAGTAAACACAATACAATTAGAATTCATCAAGAGTACTGGAGCTAAACTTATGGCCCTGCAAAGCAGAGGGCAAGGCACAATGGCACATTCAGTCAGAGATTGTGCAACGCTTTATGGGGAAGGAGACCATCGGATGAATAGTTTTACTTCTTGGAAGTATTACCGAGATTTGGAAGCCTTAAATGCCTTTATTCCTCTCTGTGTTATGTCTGCTGTACAAATACACATTCAACCATGGCAGAATGAGTCAAGCATCACAACCTAGTGAGACATGTCGAAGCAGAGCATCAGCACACTGACACAGCGCCTGCACGTACGCACACCGTTTGAGAGATCGAGGAAGGGAATCCAACCAAGTTTCCCACACAGCAACACAATGCTTGCATTTCTCATCAAAACCTCTAATCCCGTGCTGCTAAAGTGAAGGAGATGATACAGTCCAGCGTTTTCTTTTCCAAATCTTACTTCTATGACTCTTAAGTGGAATAACAACAAAAAAAAATCTGATTCTATTGGCAGCATAACAAAGAAAAATCAGTTCAAATGATGACTGATGATAGTTTAAAGTAGATTTAACTAACAGATACTGCATGAGAGGGAAATTTAGGTTACTGATTATGTAAAAAGACAGACAGGGAAAACAAGTCTAACCTCTAACCTTTCTTTCGTAAGTTATTATCATCACAAATACTAGATTACCACAATGAAACGTTCCATTTTGTGAGGCCACATGTTGGAGTGTCTGGACTGTAAGAAGTTAACTAAATTCAAGTTACTCACTGGGTTAACATTGATCTAACTTGTAATTAACATCATTTCATTCCTTTCCCACGTGCTGCCAACAGACACCATGAATGCTCCATAGGCAGCTTTCTGTCTGCGTGTGAGTTCACACACTCCAGTGGTCATGCAGAGCAGTCTGGTGACTACTGCACTGTCTGACTTTCTTAATTATTACTAACAGAAGCTGTTGCTGGTTTCCTGTTGAAAAGTAAGATCATACACACACACACACACACACACACAAAGATGGCATGCTCTCCTAGTGAACAGCAGGGCTAATTCAGATTGCAGCACAAGGCATCGAGAGAAAAAGGTACAGAAAGCCCGACTAAAACAACCCAGAGCTTATGTGACACAGTGTTGAGATGACTTTATTTACAAGCAGATGTCTGTTGACAAAAGCTTTTCTTACATGACTGTTGGTGCTGCTCCTTCCACGCTGCAGTGGAGGCCCACCTACACCTCAGTTATGAAAATGGTAAGTCACCAAAAGCTAACAGCTCTGATTACTGTAGCAGCATCCAGAATCTTTATGCAAATGTCTGCTGGAACTGCCTGCCACCAGAGAAGATCTGAAATGAAGGTAAAGACAATGTGTCCCTCACTTAACAGAAGCCTCCACCAAGAATTGCTTTTTTCTATACGAAAGGCTGGAAAAGGACTTAGAACCAAAGGTGAAAAAGTATGTGAGAATAGTTCTTACTGTACTTTGAATCACTTGTCTTACTTAGCAAATACGTCACCTTCATTTATACATTAACACTGACTCAGGGCTAAAGATCAGTCCTAACGAGTGGTGACTCAGCTCACATATGTCAAGTCGAAGTTTAGGATCGAACCTTGCCTTGGATGGCAGACAAGTCCCTTAACAGAATCTTACTTGGCCCAAGAAATTGAACGTGACAGATATGACACTGAATGGAAAGAGAAGATAAATCACCAAAACACACACACACAAAAAAACAAAACAAAACCACCAAAACCCTGTATTAATATTTATTGGAAAATATGGATGATTTTTGAAAATGTAAATTCAGAAACTATTTTTTGCATTATTCTGCCCAAGTAGATTTTCCAATTTTAGTGAAATACGTTACCTACATTTAAAGATAAAGGGCAGCACAGACTTAATCTCCCTTTAGACTTGTTCTTAGCTAGGTGATCTCCTCCCCAGTCATCAGTAGACACCAGTCTCAAGTCATTCATTAAAAGAACAGGGCTGTCTACAACAGATTAACATTTAATTAATGCAGAGAAGAAAGCTAAAATGAGAGTAACAGAATAAACTCCTGGTTAACATTTGAAATGAATATTACTAGTTTCAAGCAGGCTTCAACAGGCCATATTAGAATACCTGTTACAAGTTAGCCAGGCATACTGGAGATTTTGTATCACAGCTGCATCAAAAAAAAAAAAATTCTACCTTTATCACAGATTTCCTCATTAACACTGATTTGAGCTGATGTTGCCACCAGCAATGGTGCAGCTGTAGTTCATAATCTGTGTGACTCCAAACCCCAAATGAGTGCAGAAACCCACCTCCCTCCTTCCCTTCAGAGGATACCTTCTCATGGGAAATCCACAGGGGAAGAAGACTTTCTTCCCTTCCACTCTTACCATCTTGGTTGGTATAGTGAACTTCAGTTTCTTATGGAACTGAATCGTCAAGAAGAGAAACTAGAGTGGTTTTTAAAAGTAGCAGTATTTCACAACCTGAGCTCAGTTTAGTATTCTTCTACTTTTGGTATCTCAATTTGTTCAAAAAGGTAAAGAGGAATTTTGTACTGATGGTGAATAGAGTATTTTAAACACAGACTGTGCTTACAAATAGTTTAATATATATCCTTATTACTAATGGACACAAGTAAGTGAGAACTTTTATTTGAGGCTAAGAGAAAAGACAGCATTCAAAAAGAATTTTGTCCACCACTGGCCATGAAGAAATCTTATACGGATAGATGGAAGAGACATCATTACCAGAAGAACAACTGAGTTTGGAAAGAGGGCTACTCATTTTAGATGACCAAAAGTTTATTGCACTGAAGAAAGCAAACTTTTGCAATTCAGAAAGTATCAGGTCCCAATCGTTGTGTGAGGCCTGCTCAGAATTGTATCATGGTTGCAGTTATAAGGAAGAAATTAAGATGTGCTGAAATGAAGAAGCACATTTTTGGTCACAACACGGATTTCAGATATTCTAAACAAGCAACCTGTGGATTTACATCAGCCATGAGTTTCAGGATGTGGTAGCCATCTCTGTACATTTGACAGAACTGAAGCACTTTTCCAAACAACTTCATACGCATTCTTCTTCTTGGGAAGTCAAAGCTTTTCCTAAAGTAACAGCAGCAACTGCTAAGCTTAATCATTAACTTCGTGTTACTCAAGAACAGTTTTTATTTATTTTACAAAGCTAATGCTCACCAACATGCAGCTACACTGCTACGAGTGTTTCTGCCCTGGTGCAAAGACACTGCCTGCAGTCACCAGCCCACCACCTTCTCTTTCCGCTCTCTTGCTGACAAAACTTTTTCCTCCTGCTACTCCCACACCAGGATCTCCATTTCTATGGCCTGACTTTAACTTCATTCATTGCTATCTCGCTTGCTGAGCAGACTTTTGTGCCCTTCAGGTTTTGACCCCGTCCCCCTCTATACAGGCCGTGGCGCAAGTGTAGGCCGGTGCGCAGCAAGGCCTCCCGGCTGACAAGGACAGCCATGTAAACAGCCCGGCCTCTGGCAGGCACGTTCAGTGCGAGACACAAAGCTAAAGAAAAACTGCATTCACGGAGCAGAAATCTTGAAAATGTACATAGCCCAGTACCGTATAAAAAGTGCTTTTGTTTCATGTTCAGGAACAGGTTTTTTAATTAACTGAATGGGAGGAGTTTTAAAAACCAGGAACAATGACTGAGTCAGCAGCTCCAGCTCTTAGTATTACAGGGCTTTTTATGAGGCAGAATAAACATATTTCATTCAGAGTTAAGACATTTTTTATCAATGTGGAGAGAGACTTCAGAGCTTGGGCTTGGTAGCCTGAAAGAACGTCTGTGCATTATAGAGCAGCTTATTGTTTCAAAGCTCGTATCTCATTTACTCGCTGAATACACATGTGGTTTACAATCCCTAGCAGAGTCTCTGCATTCCCCCCTTCCAACCGCCCCCCAACTTAAACCTACTGAAATATTTTACATAAATTACTGGAGAACCTGTTGCTCAAACAGTTCCCGACATTTGGGTATCAACAACAGAAGGGAGGCAATTTTGTTTTTCTAGGCAATTTTCAGTTTTCCTATGAAAGGCACTATCCCTTTTTATTTTTCAATGCCCAGCACAGCCTGTATCTTAGCTTACATATTTACAAAGTGTATAAAATAGGAGAGAATGCAATTTATTATAGTTCTGACCTCCAGAAATCATGAGCAAACTCTGAAAAACAAGTTCACTTTACTTCTGGAACAAATTAGACAAAATATTTCAAACTGAAAGGGAGCCAATTTCCAAAGAAACTCCTTATTTACACAATAGATCCGGTTTACTCAGCTGAAGTCTTTTGTCAAAGAGAATATTCAGTGTTAAATATATTAATGCTACAGCTAGAATTATATTACAGTGAATTTAAACAAGTGTAAAGCCAAAATAATAGACAATCTGAAAATCACTGTAATGAAATACATGTAATAAATTATGCCCCCAATATTTTGTTATCCATAAACTGGAATATCATTTATTGAGCATGCAAAGGAACTTACAGCAAACATTTCCAACGTTTTTATTTACAATCAGCAGCCACATTTACTTCATCACCTCAGCTGAAAAGCAGAAGGTGCTTCGCCACCTGTATTCTGCATGTGGTAAGCCATCTTTTCAATCACTGTATAAACGCTGTCGAGTCTGTCAGAATCGTTTGTCTGGTTTCCAGTATAAGATAACACAGATTCAGGGTTGTGCAATTTATATACGAAGTCAAGAAAGCTCTCAATAGCAGCTCGAGATGAATGAAGGCAGCTTTTAAGAATGAAGATTTTGGTGTATGTTCACAGCATGTATGAACGTGTCACTAAAAAAAATAAATCAGATGGGCTGAAAAAATGTGTGTAGAGATGGTGAATAAGAGCATACTGCTTCAGCACTGTTACCTCACTTAATTTCCATTTCTCCTCAAAAAAGTGATGAAGACAATAAATCTAAAATTCAGATCTAAGCAAGACTTGCATCTGCCACAGCTCTTCTGAATGCATTCTGTCACACACATTTTAGTTCATTACTTGGTTCAGTAACATTTCTTAAATAAATTGGTTACCATCTAAAGCTCTCTTTTGCAGTTCACATGATTATAGCTGAACCCAAAAAGTGTAAACAAACAGGATGCCCAGCAAATTTTTCCCTCTTGTAAGCTGTCTGCCAACTTGCTGAGAGCCAAATGAAACCAGTTAGTATAGTCAGCCTGGCCTAAAACTGCTTGACAGAAAATAAATGCTACAGACTACACACTGGGTGCTTTAATTTTTACAAGTGTTTCTAGAAGAGCACTCAGGTGATTTTGTTTTTTTTCCATGTAAATGATAATTCATGATTTAAGACTTGTACTATGCCTTGCTAATGCTTTCTGAAATTATATTGAATATTTATCTTGTCTGTGTTTCCAATGAAACCTTTTCATTAATACTGGCTTGGGGCATCTCTGTCTGAAAGCCATTTTTGCACCAATTCCATTTTGTAGCCTTTCCCAGAAAGGGCTGTGAAGCGGTAATTATCAAAGTGGCTGGTCCCCTATTTGTCTTTGAATGCACATGGACTTCCCCAGCTGCTAGATTATCATGAGATATGTTATTACATACTAATTTCTAAGTACACAAGCTAACATTAGCAGCTGCAAATGCTCTACAGAAATTCTGTGCATTAAATTTCTATGAAAGAACTTTTCCTTTAAAACAAGGTGATCCTAAAGCTACCTCTTGGACTTTGAGAAATACTATTAATATCTTTGGACTGCAAAAAAAGTTAGTCACTGAATAATGAAACTAAACCAACACTAGGCAGTTTGTGTGAGCACACAGATTTAAGGTGGTGAAGAAGCCATGAACACAGTAGGAAAAAAAAAAGAGTAGGGTTTCAGACACTTAGAATTGGTTACTGTATGTGTTATGAGAGAGAAAGAGAGAACAGGCTATGCTTAGAGACCAGAAAGACTGGTACATCAAGCTAAAAGCAACTCAAAACACAAAACTGTCAAAAGAGCAGTCTTTGCTAGTGTTATCACAGAGTATTGTAGTTTCCTCACCAGCTTAACGCTCCTTTCAGGAAAATGACTATTTCCGTTTAGTTTTCTGAACATAGGGAGCAGAGCTGCAATGACACAGTAAGAAACCGTATCTTTCAAATGACATGAATTGCACTCCTTGAAGCAGTAATTTCATAAAAACGTCCCTTCTTTTTCAAATACGCTACTGCACACCCAGCAAGAGCAAAGCCCAACAACACACATGGCCTCCCACACACTGAGCCTCCACAGACATGCAGCAGTACAGAAATTACCATGCTGAAAATCATTTGGAAAAGGATCACCTGCTTCAAGAAAGCACCCCGACACTTTTCTCACACTTTAATAGAATCACAGAGTGGTTTGGGTTGGAAGGAACCTTCAAAAACCATCTAGTTCACCCCCCTGCCATGGGCTGGGACGCCTTCCACTAGATCAGGATGGGGCTTTTTGCCCCTTTCAACTTGGCCTTGAACACCAGGGATCCAGGGATGGGGCATCTACAACTTCTCCGGGCAACCTGTTCCAGTGTCTCACCAGCCTCTTACTGAAGAATTTCTTCCTTATGTCTAATCTAAATCTACCCTCTGTCATCTTAAAACTGTTACTCTTTGTCCTATTGCTACATGCCCTTGTAAAAAGCGTCTCCATCTTTCATATAAGCCCCCTTTAAGCATTGAAAGGCTGCAGTGAGGTCTCCTCGGAGCTTTCTCTTCTCCAGACTACCAAATCCAGCTCTCTCAGCCTTTCTTAGTGGGAGAAGTGCTCCAGTCCTCACATCCTTTTTGTGGCCTTCCTCTGGACCCACTCTAATACATGTATGTCGGTCTTGTACTCAGGGCCCCAGAGCTGGATGCAGTCTACCACACGGAGTAGCCTTGAGGGCACCAAACCCTGCCATTGAAAGTGACTCTACCACCTGTAAACTTGGCCAACTGTACCTGCTGGGTTCACAGAAAGTAGTCAGAGGCATGGATTGCTCTGCCTGTACCCATGACTAACAAGCTTATTATCGACATGCAGTTTCAATGTCCATTTAACTAAACTGATACACAGCACGTTTAGGTCAGTCGCTGGACAGACAGTGACCAGCTCAGCTAAGTCAGGTACAGTCAGACCCGTGTCACCTTACCAGCAGGATGCTTTCTGGCTAAGCGAAGTCAAAGGGGGTAATTCCAGGGTCCTCACCTTTCTTCCTCGCAATTGCTTGCTCTTTGTGCACAATACGTAAGCTTCCCCAGCGACTCTTCAGTCTGAATTGCCCAAATCATCGGGAGCCTAAATACCTATGAAGTTACTTAACATCTTACTTATGGGTTATTCTTCATCATAGCCTAGTGCTGTGCTCCTGCCGGCTACAAGCTCTTCATGGCTGACCATGCATCTCAGTTGGCAGCTCCAAGAAGGCTCAGCTGAGCCAACTTTCACAAAGCTGCATGCCAGCTGACCCAAGATTTGTCTTGGACAGGAGTTAGGAAACCACTCTATGTACTTTCCATCTGATTCACATTAAACGAGCCTTATGATAGCCCAACACCACAAAGTGACAAACGTCTGCAATGTGATAGGAAGGTGGCTATTTTCCATTTTCCACAGCAGAGATGACTGGTGTATCTCAACAGACTGAAGGCATATAAGCGTCACATACGCTATCACAGACATCTGCTTCCTTGAACGAGCATGCCTGACAGCAGCAACGCAGATACAGCAGCACGGGCTTTAATCCTCAGCAGTGCAGTCAGTCTTCCAGGGACTCCAGGCACGCAAACCTTGGTTGCTACCACACGCTGAGCTGCTCCTGCTTCCCCACTATTGTGAACCAGGCAAGCCAGGACATGCTGTGATCTTAAACGTTCATTGTGCTGTGTGGGCAGACCCAAAACACCTCACTTTCAGGATTTACCGGGGGAAAGTCTAAGGCCACATCAGAAAGCTGATCTGTAAAGCTGCACACATCTTTGTGAGGAGCCAAAGGCTTAGCATCGTCCTTTATATGCTACTTCTTCCCTGAAAAAGATTATGGGATGTCCCAATTCCCCGTTCCCCCTCTCCCTCTTGCAGAATTATTTTCCTCTGAAGAAAATGAAAAGCAAACAAAGGAATATGTTGAAAACACCATCTGTGATCCTCCTCTAAAAGTAGTATACCTGGAAATTGGTATGACCAAAATTTCATAGTAAAAGTGTGAAACTTACAGTGAACAAATCAATGCCACTAAAATGTTTTTTCCTCATCTACTGTTAAAAAAGTTTTAGAGTTACTATTTCTATTGAGATCAATAAAAATTAAAAGGCATTGTTCCCAGATAATAATAGAGCATGAGTTTATCTATGACCATATCACCCCGTAATGATCAACAAAAATAAACCAAGCCAGATACTAATCCTTCACAACAGAAAAGCTACAGAATTAGCAGCTTACATACAACAGAAATAGCAAAACCACACAATTAAAGTCTTTATGCAAGATTACAGCATGAAGCACTACGGGCTAATCCAGGAACACCAAATAATTTAATTACACTTTCTACTGAAAAATTAAACCATATGTATAGCTCATAAGATCAAGCTTTCTAAGATGTTTCTGCTTTTGATATCCAACATCTGTCCGAAAATGAGATTTTCACTTCCCTTATGAAATCTGATTCCACCTCCACGGCTGAACTCAGGCAGTGTTGATGGAAATTACGTGGGGGAAAATGAGCAAGTGCTGGATCATTTGATCTATCCTTACAGCAGAGTTCAACCTCTAAATAGTAAAAATGTGTTAGAATAGGACAACTCTTTCTGTACAGGCGAAGGCACTATGGTGATGCAAGAATAATCTGAATTTCTTTCCCCCAATATCCTAAATTTTCTTCAGCTTCTTCCTTCACAATTAGGACCTCATTCCTCATTAAGTAATTCCTCCAACACTATATAGTGCTAGCTCATCAGTTTGGGCTGCGTCCTTGAGAAAAACATGTAGAAGGACTGCACATATGCAATGTAAAGACAAGAAAGAGACAAAATTTCTGCTGGATCAGCTCACCCATCATCCTCAAGACCTGTTGTCTGCTGTCACTGACCAGCTTTAGAAACTTTCCCATCATGAAGGTCTGGGCAATGCACAGCACGCCAGCTCCTATGAGCTGAACACCCACACTAAGGAGAACCATATGAGCAGATTCAACCAAAAAATTCTTTCTGTAAGTATTATTTTTACAAAGTTTCTACACCAATAAAAACAGTGTTTTTCTGAAGGAAGAAAACAAGCCTGCATATCTCATCTGTACTTTACTCTGGCAATTTGTTTGTCCATTTTTACAGCAGTGTCTTTGCAAAGGATCTTAAACTTCCTATGAAAAATATTTTGGTGAAGGCACAAAATTCAGGAACTCAGTTAAATGTTTCTGACTCTCGTACAGCTGTGAAGTTTTAGTGTTACTTCTTTGTTTTCTCCAGCAGAACTATTCTGAGATGCTTTCTCAGTCCCCACAGAAGAGATGCACGCTTGCACGTGCGCTCGGTGCCCCAAGTCGGGCTAAATAACCTTAAAAACTGGCGAGCAAGTTGCATTCGCACTATACCTCTACTGTTTCCTTTGAGCTGGTTTGAATCCAGTCTCTCCCATCCCAGCTACAGAACCGATCTTTCTGCCCCAGTCAGAACCGTATATACAGAAATAGGGAGAACTGCTCCAAATGATCCTTGGGGCAGAGCAGCTGATTACACAACCTTATGGCCAGGGAACCATGAATGTGGGAAGCAAATTTCAAGGCACTGCTTCAAACGCAGCAGGGCAGGAAATGCCTGAGTATAGACATCTTACATGTTACATGCAGCTTGCAGTCACTGATTATTGTGTGGAATTTCCATTATGGATCCGAGAAGCCTTTCAATTAAAATGGAAACAAAAAAATCAACAACAAAAAAAAAACCACACCCAACTTCAAATTGAACTCAATATGTTCCTGCAATAGTTTGGACAGGTCAGCATGCCCCCAAAAAGATGGTATGGCTGAAATTAATTCTGCCAACTCCGATTTCAAACTGCTATGAAGAGATCATTATGTATGCTCACTTGCAATGTTCACCCGTACTTACACTAATAGCCTGCATTTGACTACAAATTTCCTGGTGATGGAAATGCAGAACAAAGCAACAGCAAAATGTCTTACCCACCATGCTGTCGATTTAGCAGAGAAAAAATTAACCTGCATCCCTCTGGTTAAAGAAAAGTTTCATCAATACATGTCAGGCAGCAGTATCTGGAGCTATGTATATGTTCTTTTAATGACTTTCAAGTAGTGTTTGCTCATTACAGTAATTAAAATAATAGCTCAATCCTTTCAGGGTCGACAGTTTTCTAAAAATTAAACTGCTTTATTCCAGCACCATCCATCATCCTGAGTAGGAGATCACTCTTCAACCAGAAGGGGGTTCCTTCTCACCAGGCAATTTACAGGATAATCCTCGATTTTGCAGCGTGAAGAGCAGGCAGCCAGCACAAGGGGTGCATTGTTAGAACCCCCCTGCCTCGCAGGGGCACGCTGGCTCCCCTTGGGGCAAGGGTTCAAAGGCCTTGTACAAAGCAGTGGAAGGGGCAAGCTGCAATTCATCCTCAGCCCTGCCTTCCTCCTTGCCCTGGGTGCCAGAGCTGACGCCTTGGAGACAGGTTTCAAGGATCAGGTCTCGTCCTTGACTTTCTGGGCTCTTCTGACTGGACGACAAACTCTCCCCAAGGCTGGTGGCAAGGAGAGGGCTATGGCTGCATCTCCCACCCTGTCAGGACTCGTCCTGCAGGAGCAGAGACACAGTTATGCTGTTACACGCACCAGTTTTGTTTTCACTTGGCATCAGAACTGATATGGAGAATCAAAGGGAGGATCGGCACTGAACATTTATTTGTGTATCAAGGGGAAATTCAGAAGCCACTGAAAAAGTTTAAAGCAGGCTCTAAGAACAGTACAAAGAACAAACGTTGCACCGACAGAGAGCATTTGTAGGCAAACCTCAATGCCTTTACCCTAGCTAAGTTTCATTAACATTTACATACGTTTTCAGAATTTTATTTCTGATATTTAAAACCACCAAATAATGAAGGTTTCAGAGAAACACGGGTCATTGTGCCTGACCGCTATGTTCCCCCCCATGCCAACTTTGTTCTGTGACTGAATTAAATTTACCTGGCAAAGCAAAACAATGAGAGCCACTTTTTTTTTTCTTTTTTTTTTTTTTCTTTTTGTAAATAAACGTTGAGGAAAAACGTTCAGGGAGCATACCAACTGCAGGGAAAAAAGCAGCAATTCAGGAATACAGACGAAGAGTGGAACAGAGTAAAAGGTGGAAGTAAAGGATGCTGCTGGGCATCCCCAGGGCTTCTGGGTGACAATGCTCCACAGAGTCCCTGCAAAGTTCCTGGCTGCCAGGAAGAGGCTACACGCAATTTGTCAAAAGGCAAAACACATCCAGTAGGAGAAAGCATGTCCAGCCATGAAGTCCATCACCTTTTATCCAAGCACTTAATTCTTCCCACATAAACTCACCCTGGCAATGTCTATTCTCATTTGAAAGCCTTGTGCCTAGGAAGATGATGACAAACCACAGCAAGGCATTTTTCCATACCAGGTGCAAGAGCAAGCCAGAAAGATGTGTAAAGGGCTTTCAATAGTCTGTGGACTTGTTTTAAGACAAAGAGCTAGGAAAGTTGAAAATATCCATCCAGGAATTGTATGAATTAAGAGTTTACCAGGCAAACCCTCTCTTTCCACTGCCTCATTTTGTGATTTTCTTTACAACAGCAGGTTGAGACTTTGGAGAAGATGGCTGTTAATACTCACATCAGGCTGCTCAAACAAACATCCCCTGCCGAAGAGCACAGGGCTACAGACTGAATCTTCCTACCTTGCTGCAGGAGGTAGGAAAGGACCAAAAAGTAGCATCAAATCTTTCGCTTTTGTGTAATAGCAGTGAAGCTAAAAATAGATTTATATAATATTTATAATCCTTAATCTCCCTTCAAATCAAAGTGATGGCTAGATTTGCTAGCGATTAGAGACCCCAAGAGATTTATTTGTAAATGGCTGGCTCAGACGCTGCTAAATCCTCCTTGCTTCTATTTAGCCCGTTTGCTGACCTGGTAACTATGCAAAACATAAATTTTAATGAGAAAAATATCCAGCTACCTCCACCACAGAAAGCCTCTGTAACAAACATTATAAAGGGAAAACATAAGGTGTGGGTTCACAGAGCACTACTGGAGGGGGAAGGGAGAGCTTTTCAGCAGTGGATGAATTCAATGTTGAGAAAAGGCCCAAATCTTCCATATAGGCAGTGCATTTAGTGGTTCCCTGCACAACTAATCTGTTGTTACTTATTCTTTTTCGTTCAGTATAGATGGACCCTGTGTAGCAGGGACCGGGCTCCGGAGAACAGCCCTCATTTTGTTCAGCACAATACAGCCTTCTGAGGCCTTCGCTGCCACTTGAACTGTCAAGTTGTACGCCGGCGAGGGAAGGACAATTTTGAAATGAATAAAGCAAATAACTGATTTTAGTCCCATTGGGGCATAATGCCTCATCCCTGCTAAGGGATGGTAAAAACTTTTTACGTCATATTTTCTACTCGTGGTAGTTTATACAAGTGTGCAGTATGGGTATTTCTTTGCTTTCCAGGAAAGAGACAGCAGCACACCGAACAGATTCCCAGTCAGATGTTGGGTGAAGGTTGGAGAGGAAGGCACCAAGGGTCTGCTTCACAGGGCTCATTAGCACCCACTGCAACCTAATGGATAGCTGCATTTGTCTAAGCACAAGGTTTTAGGGTTCATCAGTGACCTTTTAGATCACAGTCAAGGAAAACTTGCTGATCTCCCATGACTCACACAGATTAATATTTCCCATAACAAAGTCAGTAATACAGACAGAAATGTAAAAGCACCCACAGGATCCCAGAAGAAAATTCCCACCAAAATCCATTTTTGGTGCACGTCAATAGTTTTATATCTAATGCCCAAGAACACAATTCACATACTAAATGTGTTCCACTTCGATAAAGTTTTAACAGATTTTTATCCATCAAGGCCCAGAGAAATGTGAACGCAATTCCCAGATGATGAAGGAATTCTCATTCTCAGAGCTGGGAGTGAAAGGAGTGGGCTGGAGAGGGAAGTGCCTGGAGTTAAAATTGTCAAGGAGCCTCCAAGAATGAAAATGCATTGCCTGACCTGAACCTATTCCAGTTTCACATGGTATGAGAACAGAACATTTGTCTCCAGCTGAAGAACAAAAAAATAAATGTTTCCATGGCTTTGCTGGGTAAAGCTATATTTGAATCTGTTTTGAGATGGGACTTTTGGTAAAATGGTTCTGTTAATATTAAACAGTTCACAGCACTTCTAGATGGTAAAGGATAAAGTTGTTAGATTGCTAGCTCGCTAAAATGATAATGCTTTCAAGTACTATACAGTAAACAGGAAAAAAAAAAGAACACCTTAATTTCAAGCAAAGAAAACCATAATCAGCAGGAGATCTCTGTTCGTACTTCATTAAACAGGACAGAAGCTCCTTCTCAACAAAAAAGTTTTGCCATTTGCTGTAAAGCTGGATATTGGTGCAAAAAGCAGGTGTGACGCAGCGAAGAGCTGTTCAAGCATGCTAAAGCAGTAATGTCCCATGAATGCCTCGAGAACACCAAGATTTCATTTAAGAAGCTTGTCATCTTAAAGTGGCACTTGTGAGCTCTAGGTTTCAGAGTTCAAATATGCCAGAGCACGGTTTTGGCACTTCACACACTCACCTCCGAGGAGAACGTATGTCTCAGTGACCCCATAGCCACGAGACATGGGGCAGCAACCCAGAGTTCACTCTTCTGGGAAATTCTGCACAGAGAGATTTTGTTTCATTTTCTAACAACTTTTGGCAAGTGGTGTTACCAGTACTGTAACAAAGAACTCGTGGAAGATAAAAAAGGGGATAAAAGAAGATTGGGGGTATTATTGGTAATATCTAGCAAGGAATTAAGTTCACAAACTAAAACCTTTACTATGAAGCTCCGAAATAACAGTCCTTTAGCTACAAAAAGGAAGTCTACACTGCCCGGTGGTAGTACATCTATCATACTCCAAGGAACGGGGCTAAAAGAGAGGTGAGGACTCAGGAAAGACGCTATTTGGCATCTCCCCCAGGCGGCCACTGAGCCTTCTCCTTCCACGCCTGCCTGAAGCCCCAAGTCTGGCAGCTCACACTGACGGACTCCCAAGGAACGACATAATGTCCCTGTTTAAGGGAAATACAGAACAGCACATACTGAAAAGGACACAACGTGGCTCAAACTTATCAGGGTTACTACATATGATGACAGGAAAGTTTGAGTGCACAGATATTTTGGGGGAGATGATATAAAAAATAGGCAAAAGGGTGATATTTATAAAAAATCCTAGGCCACAGAGCTTACTTTCTCCTCTTAATTGGTCACCCCTTGAAAAACCAAGCGGATGTTTGAGTAGCCTCAGAGGCAACCAGCGCGGAGGCAGGGAAGAGTTCCCGGACGGAAGAAAACAAGAAGGGTGAAGGAGGAAGAAAATCGAGCGCATCGGGACAACCGCTCGGATGAGCGTGAGTGTTCCCAACTTGGGCGCCTGAGGACGTAAAGGAGCAGGATCCAGCTTTCACAGGTTAGCAGCCATGAGCACTGAGACCGCCAAATTCGGAGAGGAGAGGAGAGGAGAGGAAGTTAGCCAAGGAAGGCCATCTGTTGAGTGAACCTCAGCTATGAACTCAAGACCTGCCCATACTAGGCTCAAACATTAATAGAAATGTCCGGAAAATACCAACAGCTAAGCAGAAAAATTCCTTTGCATCAACAAAAGTGACTAAAAATCAAAGCATCTCATTTCAAAATAGTTTCACCATGTGCAATAGCCAATTAGTCACAAATTACATACAAAATAAACCTTACAACAAACTGCAAAATGAGAACATTCTTGGTATTTTTAAAAGCATATTCCTGTCAATTAGGAATAAGTGAACAGTTAAATTATACGCATATGCCAAATTTTCTCCTGGCAGCATTTGTAAACTTTAGAAAGCGCTATTTTGGAGGGATACAAGGAAGAAGAAGGGAGGGGGAGAGAAACCTCCCACACAAATCCCCAGGCTCCTAGCAGGAATAGAGAAAAAAAGCGAATCGGAATGCAGACACGTTCTCATACACGGCCCCTTCACTGCGCACCTCTGAGAGGAGCCTGACTTGGCTTCTCTACAACCCCCCTTTGGCTGGTGGAAGACCGCCCCCGACGTCCCTCTTCTCCAGGCTGAATTTCCTCTGGCTTTCCTCAAATATCATGAGCTACAGCCCCTGGCTATCCGACTGACCATTTCCTGTCACTAATCCCAGGTCACTAATCCCAGGCACACTAAAATCTGTGGAGAGCTCTTCACGGCTAAAGAAGTTTGCCAACGAGATTGGTTTGAAGTCAACAATCTTCCTTGACATCAGCTGGTTCCCTTTATACAGTATGTTGTTGCCATTTCCCTCAGGATGAAGTGGACATGCTTTCATGCTTCTATCTATAAAGGGCTAACAAACACTGGAAATGTAAGCCAAGCCTCCTCTACCCCAAAATAAGTCATGATATATATTTAACATGAGAAATATCCACACCACCAACTGCTTGGTTCCAGTTTTTCCTCAACAGAATTTTTTTTTTTTTTCTTTTAGCTTTCAGGATGCGTTTGTATAGTATTTTCTTGCTTTTCTTCATTAAGAATGATTTAAACTTGTATTGGTAGTAATGTGACTCCAGAAACTGTGGTGGTAGACAAAGCAAAAAATGAAACAATTATTGAAATTAAAAACAAAATAAATAATAAAAATAATAAAATAGTAAAAAAATAAAAACAAAAATAAAAATAAAACAAGAGCTGACAGGAATTTCTTTGATGGTAGCTGAACAATCCCCTCCTTGCTCTAAGAAGAAAAGAGCTTAAAGATGTTCCTCTGACACCGCAATCAAAAAAAAAAACCAACAACTTCAAAGTACAGGCAGAAAGACTAAAACAGACACTTGTAGAGAGACATTACAGAATGCCAGTCATGGGAAAACCCTCTTTCTACTCTCATGAGAGCTGCTAATCTCTCATTTAACTCCCCCACCATTTTGCAAAATAAATCATGTAACCAGAAGGAGCCAATGTAATCATCTAAGTCTAATCTCTTTGATAGCAGAAGCCATAGGATTGCAATGAATTATTTCTTTGGGGTTAATGCTTATGGATTTTTTCTTTTTCCAAGGGGAAGAAAAATTTCCCTCTTCAATTCTGATTGAAATATTTCCAGGGAAGGAAGTTCTACCCTCAAATTCACATTTTTTTCAAGGTCGTTGCTAACATTTTGTTCACTTTCACTACTAGTTCTGCCGTGACTTGGTCTAACAGGCGCACTCAGCTCTTACATTACATAGCTTAATTTCACAGCTTTGATAAGGGAAAGCACTTGGAGACCACAGCTGAATAAAACTAACTTCCCTTCCAACCCCCTGGAGCCTGCCAGCAATATATTATTTTCCAGCCTATCATGTTTATGCCTCTTCTAGGAACCCTGCTTTTCCCCCAGTGTCTCTTCCACTGTGAAAATCTGCCATAAATTGTATTCCAGTTGCAGTCACATCAGTCCTAAAGAGAGAAGGAGATTTGTGTATGCCTCTGTTTTATATACCCATTGATTACATTAGGGCCACTTACCACAGAAATCAGACAATCTCACAGTGGGTAATCAAGCCATTTTTGGAACTGGTGCTTCTTAAAATAGCGTTCCACTATTGTGTAAGCATAACTCGCATTTCTTTGTTCCTGGACATATAATTTTTATATTTGTCTATACTGAAATAAATACTGTTTGAGTGCAGATCGATATGTAACCTGATTTCATTTACTTCCGACGTCCTGTTTCCCAGCCATTTAATTCATTCATAAAAAATACTAAAAACACAAAGATGAGAAAGAACGGATATAAACGCAGCTGTATAGAACCCCAGTTCTTAAACAACACAAGACCAGATGTCTTCAGGTTCTCTCCCCTCTCCTTTCATTTCCCTCCCTTCTCTCACTTACAATGCAGAATTTATTGTCTCTAAACTAATTCCAGTAAATGTTGGATCTCTTCTTAAAAACATCCAGTATGGAGCATTTCTCAAACTGTCTAGACAATTCATGCCAGTATGCTGCATCATCACATTTGGTAAAGTTTTTGGAATACCTGGAATAACTCACTTCCATCTCCCTTGCTAGAATTTAAGTCCTCCGTGTTGTCTTATACACAGCATAAGGGAGGGGTGAGGGAGTAATTCCTTTGACATCCTTGAAACCTCTTCACAACTTTCTCCTTCTCTAGACGGGGCAAGCCAAAGTCTCCTTCAGAGGTTGCATTTCCTAGTCTGTGATTATCCTTGCTGCTGTGTTCTGGATTTTCAGTTCTCTGAGTTTTTCTGGAGCTTAAATGTGGACAGTGAACACGCTACTGAGCTGATGCCTTGCCAAGAGCAAAGAGAGAAGAATGATATCATCCCGCAAACCAAAAGTTTTATCTCAGACACGTCACCCCTCCCCTTTCCTTGAGGCAACATCACAACACTGTTGACTCATGTTCAGATTTATAAACAGAAGTAAACTATTACTGAATTTGTTTTCCGTACTTAAATATCCAGCTTAAAATAAGGTCTTTGATGTCTGCTGCCAGCAATGTTCTTGAAGCCTGCCTTTCAACCTTTTTTCACGCTCTCGTTCTAAAGTGGATTCCCTTTCAGCTGTCAACAATGTTCCAACTGCAACCATCAATGACCGGAATGGCTGATTTTCAGACACATCAGAGGGTCATTTTCTGAATGAATAAATGCATAGCATAGTGGTAGACACACACCACTAATAGTACTTACTCAAATCCCAATTCTCTGCATGGGTGAAAGGGAAGGATTTATTTTTGGTTACCCCCAACCAGCTCAGCATGGCCATTTTATTTGCCATTTCTTCAGAAAAACAAGAAAATTTACCATTAAAAAAAAAACACCAAAGAAGAGGGGAAAAAAAACCAACAAACCCAACAACACAGCAACTGATGGCAAATACAGCTTAAAACAAACAAACAAACAAACACGAAAATGAACTCAACTGCTGTATGGAACAGGAAAAGAAACGTGCTCTTTATTTGCCCTATTCTTTGAAGTTTCAATGAGGTCGAACATTTTAGAGAACTGGACCATAACTGGGAAAAAATCACCTGCAATGATCGCTCTGGTAAACAAGCAAATGGTTCAGTTGCACACACTGATTTCCATCTTTGTAGCAATACAAAAATAGACTGTAAAAACCCAGTCAGGGAGCACTCAGACTACAACACTCTAAAACATTCCTGAGTTTAGACAGCTTCCTTATATAGAAAAACAACTGTCTTCATCACACAGATACTGCCCATCTTTTAGAAAAACTTATAAATAATATTCACTCCAAAACCATTTGGTAGAATAGATGATGTCCTTGAGGAATATCAGCACAATAGTTTTCCAAATGGGGTGCCGACACGCAAGGGCAGTGAGGGCAACGCAAGATGTGCAGTGAGCTGAGGAGGAAACGTTCCAAAAACGTGAAGCAATTGGGCAGGAGAGAGATCATGCATATGTAAGTGCGAGGGTCCTGAAAATCCTAAAGAACAGATGAGCAAAATCTAGGAGGCAAATCTTAATTTTAATAAAAAGATTCCTGATTTTTCTGAACGCAGTTGGACAGACAGACCGGTAGCGAATGACAATCTGTTGTTGCCTGAAGTAACGAAATATATGTCTTTACTTGTCACCTCCTAAGATACACTTAAAGGTCTGACACAGGCCTTGAATTTCACCAAGTAAATTAATAGAAGAAATCAAGAAAACAAAGAAGGCTCTGTTAATATCCTCCTTCTGAAAGGTGTCAAGCAAACGTTTTTTTTTTCCCCTCCTAAGGGAAGAAGTCACAAGCAGCATTAAGAATACGTAAGAGTTTATAGAAATAAACACTGAAGTAATACCATAAAAGGCAGAAATGAGCCAGAAAATTAAGAACTGCAAAATGTGACATCTCAATGATGCCTCCCTGTAATGATTAATCTCTTCCTTGCCTCATGTATCTATAGAAGTTTTGGAAGGTGCTCTGTGCCACGCTGTAGCCTTCTTTCTGTAAAGAAATAAAATCCCTGGATTTCTCTTTTAAAAGCAGTAAGCCAGAGTAGCAGGAAGGAGTTTAAGTGAGCCAACTCCTGTACTTGGCACATTGAGCGCAGAGGCCATCCTTAAAACAGCTTGCATCTTCAAAGCTGCTTTCAAATATTAGCAATTAGAGTAGTAGTCCTCTTGATTCTAGAAAGGTACAGCATTTAAGAAACAGTTCAGCCCGGCTGATTTCTGAATGGCTAATTAAGGCAAACTTTATTGAATAGCTCCAAATAGAGTATTTCATAACAGCATTCAAATCTGACAGGGCAAGGAAGGGCAATTTTAAACTGTAGTAAATCCCATTAAAACCATACTCATTCATAATGAAAGATGCTACTATCTTCCGTGAGAGCAGCAGACATGAATTGCACTTTCTGTCAATGGACATCGTTTATCCTTTCCTTCAAACATGTTTTTTCTGCATTTTACCAAACACCGTTTTCTACTACAAACATAATTTTTCCAGTTTGCCTCTTGTGTTCCCATGCTCAGCTGTAGGGCAGGAATGACCTAACTTTAGCTAAGGTTTCAGAATCCTTCATGGAAGCAATGTTATTTTACTAAGTATACCAAGAGAAACACTTTACTAATTTCAACAGCAATCCTCTCTAGAAACAACATAAAGTGCTCTGAGTTATAAATATTTATAGATGACTAGCCAATATTCTTGTAAATCAAGCGATTAGCCCCCCTTCTTTCCCTTCAAAATCCATGAACAACAAGCATCTTTAAGAAGCTTTTGGCTCATCTTATGTTTCAGGATGCTGCCTAAACTTCAATACGACTAAACCTACGACTCCCAGTAAAGACTAATGAAAGAAATCTAGAAAGGTCAAATACTTGCTTTCTGGAATAGACTCATGGCTGTGCTTTTCCCTGTATGGATACATTAAGTAACTCTATACGCCTGTAATGCATCTTTACACACTCATCTTCTACTGCATGCCCAATATATCATATTTTCCTCTATTCCCTTGCACCTGATGCTTATCACAACTATAGTGTTTGGCATTTGAATTCAATCACAAGTAAAACAGTGCTAGGGTGCTATTTAGAGAATTGAAATTTTCTTACAGTATATTTAAGTTCAGACTCATTAGAAGACACCAATAAGGTTTTTCATAAGGTTAAAGTGCCTAAATTAAGATCTTGCATTTGTGGCCTCTTTAATCCAGATTAATCAAGAGATGGTGAATGCATGCAGTGTAAGATCACGCACCTAGCTCACTCCCTGAACCGTTCTTTCACTGGTAGCTAGTAAATGAATGCTTTTGAGAAGTCCTTGCAGAACAAAAGTCCTCTTTAGCCCATTCTCAATCAGTTAAGTGTAAAATTACATTGTAAACAACCATCTTCAGTCTTCTGAAGCAGGAACTGGTTTAGATTAGAGGTTAGGAAGTCACATCCAGTTAGACAGGGACATATTACAGTACAGAGATACATTAATGGTTGTTTTTTTCCCCCCCCAAATACTATTGGAATTCATTAAAAAAAATATCTCTAACTTCAAAACCAAAAGATAACGTGGTTATTTCTAAGAAATCTTCACTGGATGTTTTTACTGCAGCCACTGGGTCCCAGATCCTATCACATCATTCCTCGCAGTACTTAGATTTGGGACGACAGGCTATGTCCCTCTTCCATGCCTCAAAAACCAGGCAGTCAATAGGCACACCTGCAATACAAGCGGTCTACTTTTCCAGCCTGCCAGAACATGGACTGTAGCGGAGATGACTTGTGCTCAGGTGAGCACTGCTGGCTACTCTCTAAGAAGGTCTCTAACAGGGCTTTTTTTTCCTGCCCATAACAAAAAGGAAGCCTCCCCTTCTCTCTTGCCCCCTCCCACAAAAGA
Organism: Cygnus olor; assembly: GCF_009769625.2. Classification (NCBI taxonomy): domain Eukaryota; kingdom Metazoa; phylum Chordata; class Aves; order Anseriformes; family Anatidae; genus Cygnus; species Cygnus olor. The sequence goes on from NC_049170.1 coordinate 115,158,331, forward strand.
AAAAATTCCCAGGGGTCAGAGCACCAAGAGTCAGAGAAATTTGTAGCAGAAAGCACTGCTACAAAAATAATGGGGTGTGCAGAGCACTGAACTGGGCTCTTTCCAAACTGCTATCTGTTGAGTAACAACAATGACCAGTTACACAGAAACAGTGTCAGGTTTTACCCTTTAAGATGGAGATTTAATTTAAGTATCTGAATTGGCAGCAGATGTGTTTCATTGCCTCTGCAAGCTGTACGTACCCACTGGCACCACCATGCATTCCTCCACTATCTGACACCAGCTCTCTGTATGCACATTGCCAGATTTCCAGAGTTCCCCATGTACTCCTCATCTCCCCCACCAAGCAGTAGAGGCTGTAAGGAGCTCTTAATCTTCCTAACCCCTCCTTTTCCCTATGTATCAGAGGCTACATACAAGCACCTCTTTTTCTGCCTACTTCGATGCTTCCGTCCTCCATTTCTTCCTTCCACCAAGGACTCTGTGTGCCTCATCCCACCCATGCACAGCAAAAATAGCTGTTCCTCCCCAAGGACTGTGTGCCCAAAAATCTGCCTGCTTTTTCCAACTGTATCTTATGCAATTCCAGCTGGCCTAACAAAAATATTTTGCCTCACTATATAACTTGTTATTGCAGAGAAACAACGTACCTACAAACACTACAGCTACCAGCCCTCTCCTGCTTGAATTTTTCCTTCCTTCTCACTCTTTCCACAGAGAAAGAAGAAATAAGTTGTTCCAGGGTATCCATGTTCTAACTTTATTAGGGCTCAGACTGCTATGCAAAAATCTGTCAGTTATTTGACTAGAGAGAATGGACCAAACCTGCTCAGAGCACTACCCAAAGGTCTTCTGGCAGCTGTTACCTCAGGCATCCATCAGCTAGACGCAGCATCCACAGAAACACGGGACTGGGAAGAGTCACCTCTGAGCCACTAAAAGTTCAGATCTTTCAGCAACTGCAGAGCATCAGAGCACCTGCTTCTCTGAGACCAGCAGAGAACTACCCTATAGTTTACAGAAGGACCCAAATGATTCTCCTACAAAGGAGCTCATTTCATTGCAAAGCATTACCAACCTCTGTTTTCCAAAGGTAATTAAGGGATGTAGGTCTCGGACAGTCTTGGCAGGGAAGCAAGTGGCTCAGGTTTATGCATCCAAATTTCAGAAGTGTATTCCCCCACGTTCTCCCAAGGAATCTCTTTGCTTCCCAGAGAGGAGGAGCACCCTCCCTGCAGAGCCTCAGTGATTTCACGGCCTACCTGTGCAGTGCATCAAGCAGACTGCCTGCCAACCCAAACTGTGTGACCCTTCAGAAGGGGGAGCCGACCAGGTTTATTGGGTCCTTACAGTAGGGTGTCTACCACTGCTGCCAGACCAGATGTACTTCCCCGAGACTTATTTTCACACTGCCATCACTTTTGTTCTACAGCTAGGCCAAGTAAGAGTAGTCTGTCACCATCCTGAAGTCTCAGCCCTACGCATAGGGCTCTCCTGTGACCACAGCAGGCCAAGACCACCTCACCTCTTCCAACAAGGTAGCGGCCACCCCTCAAAAGCTAGTTTTTCTGTTAATAACATACACTATGGCACATATTCCTCAATCTGGCTCACCTGGACAGGATTTCCAGCCTAAGTGCATGAACCAATGCATCACTTGCAAGCCATGACCGCCTAGTTTCAATTCAGACTGAGGACAATCAGTGAATTTAAGCTTCTTTTGGATGCTCTAACAAGCCTACTTATATTTATCCACCCATGCAAAATTGTTAGACATCTTTCTTATTTGCTGCAAAACAGTTGTAATTATCCACAAACCTTAGGTCCTTAGACAGATTTTAATTAAACGTGTTTATAAACTGATTTATAAGACTACAGACACCATTTCAATCTCCAGCAAAGCCCTTAGCAAGCATTCAGTAAAGTAAGAGAACTCACAAACAACAACACACCTGGTAAAAGCTAGATAACAGTGTTTTGGCTGGCCCCCAACAATTCCTTTTACTGGCAGCAATAACCATACACCACAGACTGCCTTGTCAACTACACCTTGAAAGTCATAAAGCCAATCCAGTATCCACAAGCACCACCTTCAGCTAAAACCCCTCTCAAACGATTTTTCCGGAAAAAACTCTGAGCTAGGAAATGTACCCTTCTCCATTCTTGTTAAGTAAAAGCTAACACACACGCTACAAAAACTTTATGCTTCAGAGTACTGACATGACAAAAATCAAGTACTTGGTAGTTAAAGCTATTCTTGATTAGTCCGGAAGTAATATGCAAATACTTTAATTTGGTATAGTGTCATCTCAATCAGCTAGGCATAACTGAGTCAATATGCAATCAAGAATACTCATAAACAAAAGTTTCATGATCCAAGACTAGCGTAATCCTTTTCTCGATGCAAGCACACTTCAGCCTGTATAGCAGCTACAGTTTTAATATATTAAATACTCTAAAGAAGAATGAACTCTAAATCCTACTCACATAGAAACGAAGAATCAGACTAGCAGAGAACTTGACAGCAAACAACATATTTAGCAACTGAAACCTGGTTCTGTCCTCCTACTCTGCCGGGCTTCCTATTCTCACCATGTTAACATTTAGTATTGCCAGGTTTTCTCCATCTCCATCGCTATCTCAACTCGATTTTCATTTAAATTCTCACTTTGCTACAGTACTGTAGTGAAAATATACCCAACGGACACAGCTGGGGATGATTTTCAGGACTGTCTAACACTAAATAGCTCACACCTACTACAGGAGAACAGGGGGTAGAAATACCCTACTCAACTGGCTTGAGGATGGGCTGATGAGTATCATGTTCCTTAAAGATAAAGTACTTGTTTCAAGTATGCTTAATCAGTGAGGTGTGACCCTTAATTTTTGCTATGTATTTAATTTTCTACCAATTACCTATATTCTGCTGCAGGGGTGTAGGGAAGATGCTTCAAGGGAGCATGAACAGTTCAATACACAAGCGAGTTCCAAGGAAAGGGGAAGATTTCCAAGTTTGTACTGTTTGCAACAAAGGTTTTTACTGGTTCATCGACTACATTTAACACAACTGTGAAAAGCAGTTTCTTAGTGTCATTAGGCCTAAACTATCCACAGAAATACCAGGATCTCCGCTGAAAAATATTCAGGTAGGTCGACAAAGACACAACATTAAGGGGAGAACCCTGTACAACTTCAGCAGCAGGTAAGTGGTCAGGCCACGCTGGTGAAGTTACAATAACCATATCCAACTCCACATGTCTGCCTGCCAACTTAATGAGTTTGCTGTACTGAGACAGCCTCCTGGGTGGCCCTCATGGGTTTGATGAAAGATGCTTTTCCTTAGAAGGGAAGACTGGCCATCCATGAAGGCACTACCATTCACAGGATTAAAATTATGTACAAAAAAGTCAAACAATTCGATAGCTGCATGGGCCAATGGTGCAAAATGGTCTTACAACAGTAAAACAGGCCAATGACACAGAACAGTTAATTGCTGAATGAAGAAAATTATCCCAGACCAGTTTCCTATTGCTACCTCGTAGAACACAGCAAGCATAGCTGCCACTTACAGGTAATAAGGCAATAGCACTGCTATTAACCTTCAAATGTTAGGTAAAGATTGGAAATGAGGAACAGGATGGTGTCACCAACCTGGTAATTCTCCAGAGACCACAAAGTAAGTGGTCCCACAGGCTGTAACTTAAAAAGCTTTTGCTCTGGAACCAACACCTCCCAGAACTAGTTAACTTGGTAGATTTGTGAAGAGTAGCAATGAATGAATGAAGTCTAAGACACCCGGTTCCACATAAGCATAATTAATGTATCCAACTATCATGCTTAGGACTGACATTATCTTGGAGAAACTCCAAGGGTCACAGGCGTGATACAGGAAAGGAAGCTACAGAAGGAGCTACTGTATTTGCTTAATAAATCTACTGCATAGACTGCTGTCAGTGGATTTTGTTCCAAGAAACTATACAAACAAAACAGTCTTTACAGACAGAAGAGAAGGAAGGGGGTGGGAGAGAGGCAAGAAGGATTTGATCTCGTGATCTCTAACAAAGCTGAACAGCTGAGCCATTCACAGACAATGTCTGTGGAACTCACGAGTTTTCCGAATTATTGTGACAAACTTCAATTTCACAACTTGGAGATGAAGACTACCAAGATTTTTTTTTCTTTTGAAAGAAATCAAGCAAGTGCCACAGTTTGTCATTTAGGCATGAGGATGTCAATGAAGATAACACTTGTATTTTGTTAAGCTGTTTGCATTCTTCGGCATATTTTCCATCTTTTTCCAAGTTAAAAGTCATTCACTCACTGTCTTTTATAGTTTTCCTAATGGAATAAATGGACAAATTTTATACAGTCATCTTTCTTATAAGACCGGTGGAGAACTTGAAACAATCTAACATTTGATTTTTCACATTACTTTCTCAAATCACTTCAGTTTAACTAGTACACTTAACCTATGTTCTCTCTGCACAGAAAAATAAATGTTAAGCATAAAAGGGTGTCTTCATCACAAGACTTCCTCAATTTAAGACCACATACACTGCACACGTAAGGGTGCCTAAAGACTACAAAAAATAATTCCTCTTCAGTCAGCTGTGGAAGTGAAAAAGTGCCAAAGAATAATCAGTTCTCATTATATCATTCAGCTATGCTGCCTTTCAGTGAAATGTAGCTAATATACCCCCAAATTGCTACTTTCATATCAGACTTGAAAATCTGTTTGTAGGTGTGACTCTTCTAGGAGTCACAGAAGTACAGCCTTTAACCTTTAACTAAATTAATTATGTACAAATAGGGCAAGCACTAATGGCTCTCCCAAAGTAGTGCTGAAAAAACACTTTAGACAGAACGCTCAGAAGTTCTGGTAGGTGGCAAAATTCTGCATACTGCTAATTATTAATTGAGGCTTTAGAGAATTAAGCTCATATACAAGAGTCTTTTATAACTCAAACTCCCTGCAACGAGGCTTTAGCATGTGATTCTGGTGCTGATTACCTTCCCAACAGCTTTAATTGTTCTACAGAAATACTTTTTTCCTTCACTTGTTATTATTAAGGAAGCTTGGTATCGCTACCCTGTTATTTGTCAGTTCTCTGTAACAAAAAATTGGTCTTCAGTGGCAGCATCACACAACTGCAAACTGCTAAGGATCACTAGAAGAGGTGGCAGTAATTAGTAATCATAGCTGCATATATATATACACATACACATTTTTATATATGCACAAGCATATACACATACATATATTATATATACATATTAAAAAAACACGGACCTAGCCCTTCAACTAATAATCCCACTTCATAAACCCCTTAAAAAAAAATCCCCCCAATTTTTCCCACCTCCACACCCACCGCGATACACTTAACGCATCTGTAGATGTCGGAATAGCATATCCCTCCCTCCTTCAACACATAACCCTGACCCACTTCACTGCAGAAAGCTAGTGAAACAGGCTCCAAATATTTCACTCTGCAGCTGGTCGTTAAGCCCTAATAACCAAGGGAGGTTGAAGTCACTCTCTAATCTCCTAATGTGTAAGAATCAACAGAGCTCCCCTTTGAGCGCCCAGCCTACGCCAGAGCACAGAACAGATTGTGTCAAATGACAGCTGCTTTCTGGCAGAACACACAGATTCCCTACCAAGAAAGGGAGGCAGGAAGCATCACTCAGTTGTTGAAGAGGTTGCCAGCTTTAAAAAAAAAAAAAAAGATTTTTTTTTTTTTTTAATCAAATCATACAGGCACTCAAACAAGATCTGTGCAGCACGCGGAGCACTACATTTATGTGCTCTGTTGCCACCTCCTCTTCCCTGTCATGTGCCTTTAGTAGGGTGAACATTTCTCACAAGGACTATTTGCCTCTGTATCTGAGTGGTGCTCAAGATACGGCTGCTCTACAAGGACTATTTGCCCATGTATCCAAATGGTCCTTAGGATGTTATGACTGCTCTGAGAAGACAAATAATAAAGCACTGTCCAACTCTCTACTAAAATCCAGTTTGAAATCGAATGTGATACAGATGCTCACTTTTCTTTGAAAAGAATAACTACATATTACAGCACGAAGGGTCCGTACATGTCATTAAAAATGGTTTCATAGCTCCATCTTCTAACTCACTCATGCAAGTACTATTTTAATTTGGAAGCTGCCACTACATATAAATTAAGACCACTCAGTTTAATTAAAGAGGTTTTTAAAGGTACATAACCATATTTTTCCATGTAGCCTTAATTTTCTGCAGCACGAGGTTAGAATGTTTTAAAAATTATATTTTTGAAGACCAGTTGCTGGAATTACACTTTTGTACTTCTGGGTGTATTAGGTTCCAAGCTGGGGGGAATAAAATCCAGCCCGAACAACTTTCCCGTTAAAGAAATCCTGAACTTTCTGTTGTAGGAGTAAGAAGTTCCTCAAGAAAAACCTGCAATCAAATCACCAACATTTTTTAAAGGGCCATTTAGAAATTATGACTACAACTTGACAACTTGTACATTTGTATACTTTAGCTGTATGATTTAAGCCCTTGTTGGCCAGATTTTAGTACTGCTTAAAAACTCTGTCAACATGTTTGGCATAAGGCAGGCTGTAACTAACTGCTAAGTCAAACCTATGTTTTTTATTATTTTTGCAAGTGGTCCATACAGACCCAAAGGCTTTTTACCGGCCAGCTTCAGCAGGAGGAAGAAAGGGATGGAAAAGGGCCTGGAATTAAGTATTTTTAGAGGAAATTGACTGTCCAGATTATTTGTTATTCTGAAAGCAGAATGTCGTATCTATCAAACTCAAACCAGTTCTGACACTACATGGTCGGTGGACAATGTTAAAAAGCAGACTGGAATCCTCCAAGAACTCAGAAATGGCAAAATGGGTGTAACCTAAACACACCAGACATTAACAGTTTAATTTGTGGATGAAAGAAAAGTTCCAACCCTTAAGAATAAACACACCTACAAACAGATGCTGTAATAGGAACAGTTTTGCAATACAAGATAATACTAATAAAACAGGAAGCACGGTTACAAAATCCCCTCTTGTAAGCGTCCTGATTACATCATGAATTCGAGATTATAAATTATTGTCTTTACTACTTCCTCTAGTGATTTACATGCTGTTTACCAAGCAGAAATAGCACACGAAGGTTTTGTAACAGGTGTCCTATTCCGGGCACCTCTGCCGACCAGTTGCTGCAGGATGCCGATGGAGGTGAGGCGCGCCAACGGAGCTCAGATTTAGACCCTGGGGCTGCGCAGCCAAAAGCTGCTGCTGCTGTTAGGATGTTGGTGGCTGGACAGACATTTTCCTTCGCAGCTACGTGATGCTCTTCTAGTTTTGCGTCTGTGTCCATGAATGCTCTGTGACTCGGTGCCAGACTGTAACTGCTCTCACAAATACCCCCCTCTAGACTAAGCACTTTTACAGCAGGTCTCCATTCAGATCAGGCTAGTTTAGTTGCTGTCCTTAATTCAGGGTCTCTCCAGCACAAGCGCCCATGAATACTCCACTTTGAAGTCAGAAATTCCTTCTCGTCTTCCCCCACCTGCTGTACAAAAATACAGAGCCTCTCAGCCTCAAGAAGCCTCATCACTAGATGTGGGCTATGACCCTCCCTTGCTACAAGTCCAGCCTTGAGGGATTTCAGTTTCGTCCACCCTCCTGCTTCCCCTCGGAAGTTCTCCATCCCCTCCCACTGGGCCTAATGGTTGAGAAACATCCATGTCCAAACCTCCAAGGCAGGCTCCCCGTCAGGGAAGCAATGCACCCGACGAAGAGCATCGAGAACTGCCCCGTCCCATCCCTGCAAGGCTGCACCAACAAATAGTCTCTTACTGGAAAGCCTGACAAAGCTGAAGAAGGCACAGGAAACCTACTGACAGCATTTTGGACCTGAGCAGGTTTTATTCTAACACAAAGCAGCCTTTAAGACCATATCCCTGTATTATTTATTTATTTACTTTTATTAGTGAAGTAATAATGACCTTTGCCCAAATAACCTACAGGTCATGTTAATTGCACAGTGAAAGGGGGAAGTGTTTAATCTTTTTAAACATAAAGCCTAGTGGCCTAGAAACCACTCTCACGTTTAATGGCTATTCAAAAAGATCATTAAAGTTTTCTCTAATCAACCACAGCATAAAGATATTCTTTAAACCATGACCTTTCACAGTTCTCAAGGTAAGCAATACCTTTACTTAAAACCTAACCAGTAACGTATTGAACGTGCAGGATGGTGGTGCTTAAGAGATCACAGCAGAACACACATCCATGAATAATTTCAAAACAAATGGGAGAGAACAGTCTAAAAGTGACTTTGCTATATTTAGGAGTAGCACAATCGATACAATACAGACATCAACTCCCCAAATATAACTCGGGTCAGTCGCTGATGCCTGAAGGCAATACAACTGCAGGAAAAAAAAAAAAAAAAGGAAGAAAAATGAAAAAAATCAGTCTGATAGCATAAGGTGGAAAAATTCTAATAAAAGGGTCTGCTAAACACAAAAGAAATGCTTTATTTCTTTCTTTTGAGATATTTTACCAAATTTCTATACAAAGCCTAGCAATCTTCTAGCCATTCTTCACATCTTTAGTTTTATGCTAGTCAACATGAGCTTGTTGTGCAGGCAAAAACATTCACATGCTACCACACATGCTCAAAAGACAGTAAAAAATTAGTGATAGTTTAACAACCTCTACCAACACAATAATTCTGACTTTGCAGCTCAAGGGGGTATGTTGCATTATAATCTGGATGCAATCAAATTTCTGGTGGGATTGTAAATCACTACAAAGAATAATCTGTCTGGTTGTTTACACTATTTAAAAGAATACTGGTGTCGACATCCAAAGTTTGATTTCCATGTTAGTGTGAACCCCTGCATCTGCGACTGTTTGCAGACAAATTTGTCATCTTTATTAGTCAGACATTCTGGAATAGTCAAGCATTGTATTTATGAGGTGTCCACAAATTGAAACTCCAAAAAATGCTTCCAATATAATAAAAGTTCATAAATGAAACTGAAAATATAAACCCAAAATCTCCATCCAAAGATCTATCATCAGATTGAAAGAGGTCTATGGAAACAGTACTGTGGGATTTTACATGTACTGTCTAATGACTTCTGTATCAAACATTCAATTCATGATAAAAACTTTTATTAATTTACATGGCCATGAAAACAAACAGATTTGACTACTTATGTAAAACAACAGCCTAGGTGTGGCCCTCCCCCCCAGGTAAAAAGATACATAGAATTAATCGTTATAAACTCATTTTAATAAGTGCAATTGCATCAACTGGAAGAGAGGAGCCACAACAGGAGAGTGCATCTGTTTCTAAATATTTGATTGGATATGGTTTAGTCTGCAGCCCAACCCTTATGAGAAGAGGTGCTCTTATTAAATAATACAAGTCCTTTATACATGCTGTTGCACCTGCTCTTTTCCGTGGAAAACACATTTATTCTTCACTCCTAAGGCATTTCCAAGCTGCAGGAGCTAAGAGTAAGGAACCTAGATTTGGTGCTCCAGAACGCAACACCCACAAATCCGTGACTGGCGGTTGTGGGGAGTGACTGATTCAGTGCATTTCAAATGAATAATTGTACTTATATGTCCTGAGTTTGTAGGTACACGTTTTTGTTGTTGCCATTATATCTGAAATGCGTTTAGCATGGAATCAGCTGAAGGATACGTGTATTTGCTACATCCATCCTTATGCATTAAGCTGATTAGCTACAATTTATTTCTACATAGATACAGATGGACATCCTTTTATAGCTCCTAGATTACTATTTCAAAGTTTAGGACAGTTTAATTTGAAACTTCAATTAAGTTTCAAATCTTAACAGCTTCTCAAAAAGATTTGAAAACCTTCCCATTCATAACCTCTGCCCCTCTCTCATGGCAATGAGCCCCCAGATCCAGGGCAGCATATTCAAATAACTGAAAGGCATCCACATTGCTTCCTTATATTTCTCACTTTCCGAACTATAGTAGTATCACCAGAATGCCAGAGAATTCAAGTATTTTCAAATACTCAGAAACAGGTTCGTCTTGAGAGCCCTTACCAGTAACCTAGCTCTGCTCCCAGGGAAAATAGAGGGACTTTTATTACCCTATTGAAAAAAAAATTACCCATGGCTCAACTCAGGAAACATAACATACTTCTGTAAAATTACTTACGAGAGAGAGAGTACAGAGAGAGCTTTCCTCTGACCTGAGAAGCCAGCTTCATCTAATCACTCCCTGATGCTGCTTATTTTTTCACTTACTCTGAATATTATCCAAAAGTTCTGATATGAAGCATGAACCATAACCACTCTCCTCCTATAAAAGAAAAAAGAAGGATTTTCTCCTCCAGAGAGGAATGACCAGGATAAAAGCCATATGAACTGTTCAAATGAAGACTATACTTCATGAGGACTTACCCAATGAGGGTTAGTAAGCCCTAGAAGTACAAAAACAATCATTCAATTTCTGAGTTACAGCATTTGTTAATTGTAGACACAATTCATTCGTGAAACTTGTCTAGTCTAAGGAACCACGATATGGCATGTGCTATCATGCAATAACACAGGGCTGTGGCTGCACACAGAGAACAAACCCCAAATAAAAGAAATCAGCACACAAGGTTATTTTAAAATCAGTCTCAAAAAAAAACACAAACAAAAACATTTGAGGACAGAGGTAACAACGTACGTTTGTATTCATTTTAATGGTTCCTCACATAAAAGGACACATTTCTTTAAAAAACATTTTTGTTTGTTTGGTACAGAGAATTCCTGGAGGGGAGACTACCGCTTAGAGCAACACTAGTCAAAACTGTTCTCAGCTCCCAAGATCAGCCCTCCAACCAAGGAAAACAACAAACAAAAACTTCATCTGCCAAAACCAGCCCAAGTCATTTCTATTGTTGATTTCTTTTGAAGTCGATGACGCTGCAGCCTAAGGCAAACATTAACCAATCAGATCCCACATTTTAGTCTTCCAAACAGCTATCCAGGCAAGATTTTGAGCTTTGAAAACACCTAAATCCACCTTTAAAAAGTTTGCTTTAACCTGATCCAACTAAACTGTGACCATGATCAAGTATTACTCTAGTGCTGCCTTTCCAAACGCAATAGCTGAAACTTGCAATTCAGATTTTGAAGACTTTTTTTTCCAAGGTAAGACCCCAATCAGTACTTGTAATTTTTCTCCTCCACATTATCCAGTATGTTGAACTATTACAAACAATCAGTACTAATCATCAGCACAGACAACAGTGAGTATCAGACAGCACACACTTGATTCCTATGATGCCCATAGCCCCCAAACATAGCAATTAAGTTCTTAAAGGTTTTTTTACATTAATGTATTTTAGGATTTCATTTAGCTCCAAGAGTCTGAGGAACTGTAGTTTTATTGAAAACTGGATATCAAAGAGATTTCTTTTGGTTATTTTTGAGTAACCACAGATACAGAAAATTTAAAAGCCTGTTTTTGTGTTGCATTAAGTTTATCCTGCCCTTTTCAGATTAATTTAGGACAGTGGAAATAAACTAGCTCCCTGATTAGTTTATTCCACAGAGGAAAGAATCAGTCACTACTAAAACTTTCTACCACTTAGTCTACAGTAAGGATGTAGCAACTCCTCCTTGATCTTACTTAACTTATCTTGCTATCAAAGCGTACATTCCCTTTATGCTTTACAATGGAACAAGAAGCATTTTTTTAATAATAAATTTAAAAAAATCCTTACATGCATCCCAGCAAAAACAACACAGTTCACCTCAGCCACACTGGCAAAATTATGTATTGCTTTTTCAGTTATTTTCCCTATGAAGGAAGTGCATAACCTCCTTAAAAGCAAAATTATTATTTATTTTTTTTTTTTATAAACACCTCTCCCCCCTCAGTCCCCCAGAACTCAACCCACTGACACTGAATGGTTTTTACTGCTCATGCATGAAGAAAAGGTATCTGGAAGCAGTTCGCCTTCTGGCATACAGATACCTTGGAAATCAAATCACAGCACGATCTGGCATTTGTGTGTGTGTGTATATATAGTGGCTATTACTCACACCTTACTATGATAATGTGACTTGGCAAATAGACGGAGTCAAATGCCTTCCCCCCCCCTCCCCTCCCTGCTGCCCTGCTGGAATCGGTCCCCAGAAGTTTGAAGCAGCGAGGGCTGCAAGTACCGCGCGCAGCTGGCCCGCGGCCAGGCAAGGTCTGGGGAGGCAGAGCTGAGCAGGAGTCACACGCAGCCAGAAGAAAAGCCCGCGAGACTGCAGATTAACAGCCTCCAAGAAAAAAAAAAAAAACAAAACATACCCAGACGGTGTTGGCCAGCTGAAATCTCGTCCTCAGCTTTGCAAGCGGTCTGTCAGATGCTAGACCTGGCAGCATCTGAGGCCAGCGGCATGGCTCCGTTTGCAGGCTGCTCAGATAACAACCGCACGGCTAACAAGATGGACTCGGAGAAGTTATTTTGAGTTGCAACAGCTAGCGCCTATCTTATCGAGAGCTGGATGAGCACAATCACTGCTGTTACTTGCTTCACATCTTCTCGTGAAGGAACAGAAAGAATTTTACTCATGGCACCAAATGACAGAGCAAACAGCACCCAGGGAAGCAGGGCGCGTACTCCGCAGTCACCCATACCTCCCATACCTCCCCTTCTTCTCACAGGCAGTCCCACTGACACAGGTTTGAACCATAACTCTCGTTTTCTTGTAGAAATACCCACCCAGGCTCTGCCTAGCAGTGACAAAGGACCCAACAGAACCGCCGTGTGGTGGCACTGCTCAAAGCCGCAGCCTGCAAAACAAGCCCTCCCTCTGTAGCCAAGGGCTGGGAAGCCCCCAGCTGCAAGCAGAAGGTGGCAAAGTACTTTGCACTTTCAACGCAATCCCTGAGTGGCAGGGAGATGTGTTGGAAAGCACAACCAGAAGGAAAAGGGGCACTGCTGCACCTCAGATGAAGCAGTGCTTCGGAGGTGAGCAGCAGAATGACAGAGCACAGCATTCCTCATTTGCTCCACAAAAACCTGCTGCACTTGGAGAACAAACATCAGACCTAACACTAAAAGTCATTGCCATAGCGTATGGCTTACTGAATATTCCTCGCCAGGCAAGGTTAAGCGTTGAAGGACAGCCTAACCTTGCTACAAGTTCAGATGAAGTCATAAGGCTGCATGAGGAAGTTTGGCATAAATAAATAAATACATTGGTACTCGCATGACTCCTTATGCAGCTACACCTTGGCAGTGGATTGCTCTTAGCTCAGTCACACAGCTATTACCAAAAGCAAAGAATGGTCATCATAAATCTCATTCTCCCATAGTGGTGGCACCTACAGTTTAGGAACAATGGTCCCATCAATCTTCCACACCCACTGCTGTCTACCAAATACCATATTTCCCATTAAGTATTTCATGAACTGATTTAGTATGATTCGATACACCAGCTGCAATCACACGGCCTTTTGGACTACTGTGACTTTCAGAAGTCAGGCATTATGTTACTTATTTGTCATTAGAAAACCCCACGTGCTGTAAAAAGGTACATATGGTACCTAACCAGCAGTAAGAGGTAAAGAATGGGTGCTTTTCAGCTCTCTAAACTACGCTGTGTCTTTTTTTTTTTATAGTTTGGGTAACAAATTGTGGAAGAAGCTAGTATGAGGCTTTGTTTCTCTCTAACACACGTATTATGATCTGTTCCCCCCCTTCCCAAAAGAAAACCCACCAAAAGGTTGCAGGATTTTTTTTCCTGGCAATAAGACGCTGCTCTAACAGTGCCACACACAAACTGGATGAGCAGCCAACTGCTGAGTGGGAGGCTCATTAAAAAGGGCCATTTGCTTGCCATATGTCTCTTTCTTCTAGACGAGACTAATTCTAGTCATTAGAGCTCCAACCAGAAATAGAGATTAGCAAAGCCACTTTTTGTTAAAACGGTACCAGAAAAGAGCTTCAGCCCCACCACCTCTTCCTGCTCCTGTCCTCCATCGCCACCCAGACTGCTGCTATTGTCTCTTTCCACCACCACCACCACCTCCCTTTCATTCCTCTCCCTCCCCGGTACCGCTGTAGCATTTCCCCTGCTCTTTCCCACACCCAGCACGACGACTGCAGCAGGGTAAGGCGACGAGATCAGCTGAGCTTGTCTGCCACCGAGCAGCCTGCACACTGTGCTCCCGGCTTGGGAAGGCAGCACAAACACATCTGCTCCCAACCGTGCCCCCGGAGCAGCTCCGGTGGGCCTTCAGGTCCACACTGTGCATCTTCAGCAGCACACCACACCAGCAGGGAAACAGAAGTAACTCAGAGGCACCCATAGGATTCCTGCAACGGTCAATTGACAAAAATAAGTGTCAAAAAGAAAAGTCAAAAAATGAAATAACAACAGAAACACCAGAGAAAATCCGCCCTAAGATTTCAAATACATCTCTAAGCTTCTTTTTTAGATTAAGATAAGGCAGTTTTTCAGATGGGAACATATGCACACTAGATCTTATTATAAATGTCAGTCTCTTCTATTTACATACTGTTTTAAGACACTGCCAGTCTGAAGTCAAATTCGGGTTCTCCATCAATTTTCAGTTAGCAAGTTTGTCTAAATTCCCGGTATGTTTCTATAGCAACTGTCCTCCTGGAGGATCTGAAAGCGCTTCACAAGAAAACCAATACCCTGCACAGTTACAAGAAACCATCACTTCACCCATCTAACATCTCAGCAATGTCTAGAGAAGATGAGAGCTGATTTATTGTCACACCGAGACTTTAATTCATAGTATTCCTCATCGCACACCACAGGATATGCTGTACTCCTTCCCCTCCTCTGTGTGAGGAGCACATCCTTCCTAGTATCTGGATCTGGGTTTGGGTTTCTATGTCACACTCCTAAGAATCTCTCAACTCAGACACAAAGGTCAAGCGAAGCACTGCTTCATTTTTCTTTGGTGATGCCATTTGTACAGCAAGCGTCACAGTGTCGTAATTCCCCACCCACCCTCCCCTTTGAACCCCAGCAATGAACAGGAACATAGCAGCTACAGAACTGGATTATGCAAGCTACCCTGCACACCCGTCTCACCAACATTTCATTTTTCCTATCCAGCTTCACAGAAGTCCCACTGATCCTACACAGCCCTTATTTACATAGCAGAGGCCTGTGCAGTATTTTATCAGAGATGGTTGGTATTTTATCAGAGATGGTTTCCCCAGTTGCTACTTCCTCCTGCACTCCCTTTCTCCCCCACAGATACACATCCCGTACTCGCTTCTGCTTAAAAGTTTATTAATGCAAAAATAAAGTAAAAAAAAATTCTCTTCTGGCAGAAGATGACAACCGTGGCTCCTATCAGGTTGATGAAGACCTTCAGAAACCTTCAGGCATGACCGTGCATCCTAATGGCCTGTTCCTCTTCCTTTCTTCTGCACGTGTGCAGCCACTGTGACAAAAACGGGCCCTTTCACGTGGTGAGCTGGTCCACACACCTGCTAGGAGAGGGATCAGGTGAGCATAGTGCTACAAGGCAACAGCGAACAGCCACGGCCGGCTCAAATTGTTCCAGCCACCCAAAGGCAGCCAGCCCTGGCTGGCTATTCCCAGTCTACTGCAGTATGAAATTCATGTGAGATGGACCAGAAAAGGTTGAGCCAGTGACAAAGAGACTGCTGTGAAGGTGACTCCCCTGTAAACGTAACCTTCCTGGTAGTTGGATTTAAAAGGCCCTTCTTAGTCCATGTAGGCTCACCAGGCAATCGTTCCGAGTTAGAGGACCCTCATGAAAGCCCGCATTATACAGTATACACAAGTGCTCTGCCTTTCCTTCTTTGCCCTGGCTTTGCCTTCCTTTGGGATCAAACCGCACACTCTGGTTCACAAGAAAAGTTGAGTCTCATTGCAGAGGAAATAAGGCACAGGCTTCAGTTTCCATCTGTTGCTTAGGTCCTTCAGAAGGAGAAGATAATTACCTCTGCTGCTCCCAGTCGGGTAAAAATGGTCACCCTTACTATTAGCTTTAACAGCTTCCCCCCTCCCAGCACACACTGGAACAAGTTCATCTCTGCCACCTGAGAAGAGCGAGTCTCTGCACAACAGTTCACGGCAGAGAAAAAAGCCAGCTCTTCCACTCCTCGAAGTTTCAAAGCTCACAGAAGTGCCTTTCCCTGACACAGCAGAATCACCGTCTTGGATCACAGGCTAAATTAAACACACAAATTACATTCTCCATATAAACAGAGTTATACAGGGCTTAAATAGCACGGTTTTATTTTACTGTTGGCACCAATAGGTACAGTAGTTCAGCCGAAGCCCAAGCCGTCCGTGATGTCAGTTGCTTTAATAGGCAGCGCTGACGCGACCGGCTTTCGTTCCCAGACGTGAAGTGTGCTGGTTTCCATGGGGAGGATGCTGACTGAAGAATTCCTACCACACTTCCTATCAGTTGTTTTGAGCGGCAAATACTGGCTCCAGGGAAAAAAAGTCTGTTCTGGCATCCCAAAATTCACGAGATGACATCATCCTGCGCAGCAGATTTCTCTGCTGCTCCCCCCCAAGTGCACACAACCTATCGAGAACCCTGCTGCAGATTCCTGCCAGCTGGGTTGTGTATTTAAGGAAGGGAAAGACATTCATAATTTCTGGCTTGCTCGTTTGCCATGTTAGCTCAGCTACAACAGTTCCTCTCCAAGCCTGAGGAGCAAAGGGACGCTCAGTCTATAGGATCTCCTAGACTAATCGTAAAACCTCATGGCAATTTCTTCCATCCCAAATTCCCACGCAGATTTAGACTGTGCAACAAGTCAGAATATCAGCAAAAGAAAAAGAGGGGACAAACCTGAGGCAAAGTAAAACTATATGCAGAAGAGACAGCCAAATAAAGTTTTTTATGTTTGTTTAAAAAAAGAGTATGCAATAAACCATATTGCAATCCCCTAAACACTCAGGATTGTACTTCCCTGCAAAAATCTTCATCTGCTACCAGCACGCACTACGATCCAGGTAAGATTAAGAGTCATGGGACAGTCGAATTGGTGACCGCAACAGTCTTTGCAAGGATTTTATAGCGGTCACATATGCTTTATTTCTTCATTCTGCACCTGCTGCTCTATTCATACAAAAGCACAAAACCCAACTTCATGCACTGGAGCTAAGAGATTAGCAAAAGACATCATTATCGAGATGAACTATCAACTCGAAACATACCAGTTTCCAGCTGAAACAGTCTTTTTTTTAAAACAAAAGTTCAAGTTTTTCACAGAAGAGAAGGCAAATTATTTTACAGATTAAACTGTGACTGTGCCTTTACAACAGACTTTTCTTTACTGTCTTCTCTGATCAAGGGCCGACTTTGAGGCCAGATAGATGGTATTAAACCTAGAAAAGTCAGGTGGTTATATGAGTCAGAAAGGTGCCCTTGTGGCCAAGACAGCCAACAGTATCCTGGGATGCATTCAGAAGAGTGTTGCCAGCAGGTCGAGGCAGGTGATCCTGCCCCT
The DNA here is from genome assembly GCF_009769625.2 of Cygnus olor. NCBI lineage: Eukaryota > Metazoa > Chordata > Aves > Anseriformes > Anatidae > Cygnus > Cygnus olor. The sequence goes on from NC_049170.1 coordinate 115,175,843, forward strand.
CCACTCAGCCCTGGTGAGGCCTCACCTGGAGTGAGGTGTCCAGTTCTGGGCTCCCCAGTACAGGAGGGATGTGGAGCTACGGGAGTGAGCCCAGCGGAAGGCTACGAAGATGATCAGCGGAGTGGAGCATCTCTCTCGTGAGGAAATGCTGAGGAATCTGGGCCTGTTTAGCCTGGAGAAGAGTAGACTGAGAGGGGGTCTTACTGATGTATATAAATATCTTAAGGAATTGTATCAAGGGGATGGGGCCAGACTCTTTTCAGTGGTGCCCAGCGACAGGACAAGAGGCAATGGGCACAAACTGAAACATGAGAAGTTCCAGCCGGGCATGAGGAAAAACTTCACTGCGAGGGTGACAGGGCACTGGCACAGGTTGCCCAGAGAGGTTGTGGAGCCTCTTTCAATGGAGATATTCAAAGTCTGCCGCCTGGGCGTGATCCTGTGAAATGTGCTCTAGATGACCCTGCTTCAGCAGGGGGGTTGGACTGGGTGGTCTCCAGGGGTCCCTTCCAACCTCAACCACTCTGTGATTCTGTGATATATATGCATGTACACATGCACACACACGCTTCTACTTCAGGAAAACAGGTGTGAATTACAGACTTGCAATTACAGACTACGGGCTAACAGAGCTTCTCTCTTTGAGCTTCTAATTATGCTTCACGTTTTCTAACAGCATGGTTAAACCTGGCTAAACATCTACTTCAGGGTAGGAAAGGATGAAACAGCTTCACACTTAGTTCACTTCTAGTTCCCAAATGATGCCTAAAACAGGCAGTTTTTCCACCTATCCCACTCCCAGCATGCAGGAGGGAGGTATTATGGCAAAGAACATATGGTCCTGCTTTGCAGGTGTATCTCCATCTCCAGCTGTCCTATCTGGAAACCTATGCACGTACAGAAATGCTTGTCCCTCCCCAGCTTAACCGGCAGGAGGTTAACAACCAGGTATGCTGCAGTGCTCATGTACCTCCTCCCTTTTAAAGCCTTAATTTACAGCTCAAGGAAGAAGAGAACGGCTTCCTCTTGGGAACTCAGGAGCCACATTCCCAGCTTCCTCGTAGCCAGTACTTAGGGCAGTCTCAAGCGGCTGGAAACGTGGGAGCAGACCGGAACCTCGAGCGTAGCCCTAAATATACGCCAAATTCCAGGGTGGATTAGCCTTTTCCCCTGAGCTTCCTAGCAGTTGTGTTAGGCAACTTTTAAGAGCACTTCAGCCTTTCTGCTGTCATGCAGATGAGCCCAGTGCTCCACCGTACCAGCCAAGAGCTAGGGCAAAGTAATTCAAGCAATGCTGAGCAAATCCTGTGTGACTTCGCCCATCTCACTGCCTTCTGGGAACCAGTTTCCCGGCTGCTGTTCTAACCTTCCCTCAATTGCAATCTTTTAAGAAGTCATCCTCCCCAGTTAATTTCTTTTGTATAAGCCTCTAGAGTTCTCTCCTAATTGATGCAGCTCCTATCAGCTTCTTCGCTGCCCCCAGAGATCTGAAGCAAACAAACAAAAACCTTACAGTGAATGCTTCTAAGGTCACAGCTGAATTTCAGCAAGCTGCAAGTTTGCAGACTTGGAGTAACAGCCAAGAAGTGTGGAAGTCTGAGAAGAACATGTGATACTTCAAATCAGCAGTTGTAAAAGCTGCAAGTTTTCCTCTCTCCTCCTACTCCCTTTCCCTCTCACCAAGAAAACATGAAGTTCAGTGCTGAGGCAAACCTTAGGCTTTTTAACAAGGGTAAGGTTGCACTCAGAAGACAAAGTAGAGAAAAGGAAAACGGCTGCATCTAAAGACAAACACCTCTTTCTGACTAACATGTCACTGAAACAGTATAGAAAAATATCTCTATTGTCACAAGTTTTTGTTTCTTTCAAGGCACCAAGCAAATCCCTTGAAACAAATCAAATTTGATACAAACTTGAGTCTACAAATCACAAACTCTTCTCCCAGGTTGGAAAGGAAGACAGAAAAATCAGGTGTTCTCTCTCTGTGAGCTTCTGGGACATAATCTCTCTTCCTCTATCCCTGGCAGAAATCCCACCCTGTGAACTAACCCTACCTTTCCGACTGCACCGCAGAGCAGCAGGCTGTGATGGCTGCAGACTCCACATCAGTTTCAGATGTTTCAGCCAGGCCAGGCAGCAGGACTGGAGGTAGATGGGAGCTCAGACAGAGTTGAATGGGGTTTCACCGGTATGCTGACTATGAACATTGATGCTTCCATCAACCACCCTGGAATTCAAGTAAATTCTACAAATTCCGTAGATGGGAGACTCCACAAGTCTCTCATAGACATAAGATCGTATATATACAAAGAGAAAAGCAGTCTGTCTCACGGTCTGCTGATTTTAATAAGGATGATAATTTCAAAGAAACGGGACGCTGCAAAAAAAGGCTGGCTGATTTCAGAGATACAAAGTTGAAAGTACTTCAAAAGATTATCAGCAGTTCAGCCTGATGAAGAATGGTACACTGCTGTTTCACCAGAAGCTGCATTTGAATCATCTCCCCACACAGAAGAGGTATTTCTGATCCATAGCGTGCATCCTGGGAAGCTGCCAGCACACAATACTAGAAAGCTAGTACTGTACATATTCCTTAATATGTACATGCACATATTCCTTAATAGGTTAAAAAAACTAACAACACAAAGTAGAAGAGATTCTCCAATACAGGTGGTCAGACAAAAGTGGAATGTTTCATTAAAACTTATGTAAAATACTGCTACTTCATCTGACTGGGTGCTTGGTGGGCCCGGGAAGGATGAAAGAACAGGAAGAATATGATCCTGGAGGTGTGAAAGAAATGGGAAATTTTTGCCAGCATTTTCTGTGCCTGCATTTTTTATCCGGTGACTTGACATTGCACTGCTGGTCAATGGAGAGACATCTGCCAAAGGCTAAAAGGCACAGAAATGTGGAATAACAAACAGATAGGGCCGTGGTGAATCATGGCAAGTCTGACATCAGCTTAACTTTATGGTAAGTCTATGGAAGAAAAAAATAACACCATAAAAATTAAGAATATAGAGATTTGTTCATGTATGGAAGAGCAATTCACCCATTATTCCTCAATGACAGATTTATAAAATCCAGGAATATGAAGACAGTTGACAGACCACAGGGCCTCGATTCCCTAGAATAGAAAAACAGAGTCTTTGGCAAGGAAAAAGAAGAGAAAAACCAAACAAGAAAACTAAGTAGATAAATACAGATTAAGACAGTTATTGTCCTGACAGAGAAAACATGGAATGGTGCTCTGTGAGCAATGTGATGTGTTTTGGAGATTGCTGTTCTCAGACTTCCCAACTGAAGATACAAACTCTGCAATACCCAGGCACTGTTCTACAATGACACTTATAAATGAATACTGAAGATACATTTTTCTCTTCAGTTATGGGGAGAAAAGGGTTGCAGTTCTCAGGAAAAGTTCACAAAAATCAAATATTTAGTGTTACAAGCCTCCTATTTCTGTTTTAAACCCATGAAGACCATATGCTGGTGGCAGTGTTTTTATTAGCAGTACCTGTGAAAAAAGCTTTCATACCTCTGACTGCTTTTAAGATCAAACAACCTTTTTGAAGAAAACAAAACGAAAACAAAACGAAAACAAAACTTGAGTACCGGGGGGTTAAACGTGGGGGTTGTTTTTTTGTCTTGGTTTTCTTCTGAGGACATATGCTCATTAATCATTTACCAGCCCATACACACATGACAGCCTCTTTCAGAACCACTGAATTCAAGCCCTGTTCTCTAGAAGCTGTATGCAGTTGTACAGCATAAAAGCCCCAGAACTATGTGATAGTTGGGTGCCAGGTTAAGTTCAAAGCAAAACACAAATTAAACTGCAAAACACATTTCGTATCAGGGAGTGGTGTACCTGTTTGCTGGAGAGGACTCACCTAAGTAAGTTCCCTACTCCAAAGCAGTGTCCCTCCCTGTTCCAGATCTCACCCACTTCTTTGAACTTAAAAGTTACTCCATCAGAGCTGTACTCCCCCACTTACACAAAAGAACAAGCTTACCTCTTCCTGACACCATCTTCTGTTTGCAGTGAGGCAAGGGTGAGTAAAAGGGCCCTTTGTCCACCACTACCTGAACTGAACTTAGGCCAGCAAAGCTCCCCATCTATCCCCAGAGTGATTCAGGCTGGCAATAGCTGCCCTAAAAGTCATTAATCGACGAACATTCAGCAGTCTAGAGTCTGCTCTTCTCTCCAAAGCCATGAAGAGAGCCACAGAGCACACTTACAACAGAGCTAACCTGCCACTAAACACCTAACAGTGTTTGGCATCACCACACTTTCACATCTGGGATTGAAGAGATTCAAGGGTTGACCTGTTGTCAACATCTCGAGACAACTAGGAGATGCCTAACTCACACCACACTTCAGCACTCTCCTCTCTGTGTCCACATCCTGACCATCCCAGAGCGGGCAGCAGGAGGCTTGGTGGCACTGCACAACTGCCTTAGAGGCGGGCGTGCCTTCCTTCGGACAGGAGACAGGAACTGCTGCTGCACGTTGCAGCGTCTCAGGGAGTTCTCCAGCTCCGCAGCTGCAAAGGCAAGTTCACTCCTGAGAAGACCTGCAGAGAGAGCCTTCCTCCGTGTTAACAGGATGCAGTGAGGCACGGCCATGATTAACAAATCAAACTAGTAGAAACAGGTTTCAGTAGGATGTTCATTTACACTGGTTCAAAAACCAGAGAAGGGATTTCTGACTCATTCCCACCAGCTGCCCCACCTGGGGAAGGCTCACACGATGAGGCTGTGTATTTCTTCATGTAAAAGACATTAAGAAAGCTATCGGTATTCTTAGGTAAGCAGCCGGACAGGGCACAAGTGATTACTCTGTATTAGTAATTGTACACCTTCACTTTGTGGCTGGGAGGCATGAGGTCACAGGAAGAGTATTTCCAACACCCCGGATATGTTACAACACGGCACACCCTGGAATAGGGTGTTACTTTCTAGTGTCTTAATAGAAGTATTTTCTTTATTACTTGCCTTGTACGAACACACAGATGGCAGCACTGATGCAAGAGCTATTTCCCTCCAACCTCTGGACAAAGCTGATTAGAAGAAAAATAAGTGGTAGGAAGGCTGATTTTTTAAATAAAGTCATCATTTTGAGGGAACATCTTTGCTGTCAGAAGGGAAAACCCACTAACAGACAGGACAAGGGAGCAAATGAACCATCAGTTACAACAACAGAGATAAGGCACTAGAAAACAACAGTAAAGGCCCTGTTACGATTTGATTAAACATGGGAGGGAGTATCTGGGGCAAAGTAACCTCGATGCCGCCGGCTCATCCCACAGTATTTCTTCTTTCACTGCGTATGCTCACCAATACTACTCTGGCCTCTGAAAGAAAAGGCCGTGCTGTGTAGGCAAGAGTACGCACACACTCGTGTCTCGTTCCACGGCCCTCCGTGCTGCTTTACCTGTACAGCAAGTTTAGGTAACCACATCCAGCTCCATCCAACTCCGAAGCAGCGATCTGCACCCAGAACAAACCATGGCCACGTAGCGCAGGCATGTACAACAGCCTGAACCCGGGCTCGTTAGAGTCAGAGCAGGGTACCTCTGGGTCTTGAGCTGATAAAACCTCAATAGCGCTTTTGGTTTGACCTCTATAGCCCCAGAACCTGACACAAGAAGGATCAGACATCATCTGAGGCCCATGGTGTTCAAGCCCTCTGACCGTGGCTTCGATCACTTTCAGTTATCACAGAATACGTGCAAGAAGCAGCCACGAACGCCTGCAGCTCCCCACAGAGCTACCTCTGAACAGAGAACAAGAGGCATGTGTCTTGACAAGAAGCAGCACAGCGAAGTTTAATTCTGCAGGATACCAAATTCAGATCGTACAACAGCATTTTTCAGAGGTTACTACTGGAGACGTTTATCAAGGTGAAGATACACAGCGCTGCCTCAGCCTGAACTAGGGGTAACATTTGTTGTCAGCTGTAGGGTATAGGTGATGCACATTCATTTCTGGAGTAGAAATTTAATATTAGGGATATAGTAGCAGGAACAGTATAAAGCTAGCTCAAACAGAGAGCAGGTAAGGCCTTGTTAGAAGTATCAAGTGTGAATTATGGGAACTTGAGGAGGGGAAAGGACACCCAAGCAATGCCTGTATGCTGCAGTGGTTTGCCCAGGAGTCCTGTGAAGTCTGCTCTCTTACAGCAAGACAGGAGACTACCAGGACAGTAATTTTGATCCACTCTTCATTCTACACGCACGTGAAGACCTCCTTTGTTTTAGGAGTCAGAAACACATTGGCCATTTGTTTTTAATTACATGAGAATCGAACTTGACGCTACATTAATTTTAGCTTCTACTCTAAAGAGAAGCAGACTGGAAAGAGTATTCAAGAGGGAATGCTTAGACTAACAGCTGTCATATATGAGTCTTCTCTGACAGCAACAGCAACAATTAACTATGTCAGACACCCCCAAACAAAACAACTGGGGTAGTAGCTTCCCAGTAACAGGACTGCAGAACAGAGGATCTGTTAACGAAATTTCACATAAATGTAAAATACAGATTTTCTTTCTTTAACAAGGCTTTATTACATTTAGGTCTAATAAGTGTATCAAAACCTGATTTAGCAAATAACAAAATAAGATTTACGTTATACTAGTATTTATATATGCGAGCAATGACTTTGTGGTACTTAAACCCATAATCTCAGGGGAATAAAATCAATTTCAACTTCCCTTGGGGGGGGGGGGGGGGGAGGGGAGAAGAATGAAATTATAGCATTAAATATGAAAGAAATCTGGAAGGTCATTTTAATAAATGTTTATATTCAATGTCTAAGGGCCTTTCTGGTAGGCAGTATAAGCAACCATGCCAACTGCATATTTGTAGTTGATGTCTTACTTGACAGAAGTTTAAAGTGAAAGCGTGCAAAAAAAAAATCAGCAGTCATAACCCAAAACTTACAGGCAAACGTACGTGAACTGTATTGTTGTATGAAGACAAAATCCCACCTCTAAAACCAAAAACTAATGGCTGAACCCCATAAAAACAGCCTGCCACCTGTTCCAGTTGTGTTTTCTGCAAAGATGGGAAGTTCTTGCATGTAAATGGAGAGCTGTACAAGCAAGCTCACAAGGCCAGCTGAACACCCTACCTTTTGGTAGCAACACATCCTGCTCAGAGAAGTTCATGATTCTGGAGCACTCCCACTGCCCAGCCTTCTCATGGCTTACCACAGAGCAGATACCCAACCTGGCTCTTGAGCTAGAAGCATAAATGCATCAGGGCAGTACCCAGCCCAACAAGCCTTCTGCAGCAGCAACATTAAGCACAGCCACTTTCACGTGGGGTTCTGGATCCCATGCACTGTACAATGCAGCCCTGACAACTCACTTAGTGTTACCTTACAGAGCCCTGTATCATATTCCATGGCAGCACAAATTTATTTTTAGGGTATAGAAGATATCTCTAAATGCTTTTGGAGGTTAGCACCCAAGCACCTGGTTGCAGTGCTTTTCTAGCTACGCCTTCACGTCCTTAGACACACCTCTCCTTTCTCAGAGGCAAACTTACATTGCACAATCTGATACCGCAAGTTAGCGCTGACCATTTCTGTGAGGTTCCTTGGCAGCACTGGATCGCACCACTTGTTTAGCATGTGCCTTTACTATGTGGCAATTTCTGAACTTTCCTGTATTTTTGTCTCATAAATGAGGAGTTTACAGCAGGGAACTTTCTGGAGGTTGTTTGACAGCAAAATGTGTTCTGTCAACTAAACACACTCTTCCTGCATTAACACAAGCCAGGAAGAAAACCACATCAATGGTTTTTGCAATATCCTAGGGAACAGACTTTGAGTTTACATAGATATCAGCAAAATCAAGCCAAGCATGAACGAAACATGAAGAACCAGGAAACCCTGCCTCGCAGATCTTTGTTATGTTCTTTACAAATTAAGAACCAAGCTTTAGTAAACCCCTTAGGAGTCCGAACTTCTTTTACACCAATAAACAGTTTATTTTCTGTTCTTCCAGGAATCAGTGAGAATTTTAAAATGCACCATTCAGCCTGAAAGAAGTGAAGTGTTTATCTGGCCACGGCACTGAAGCTTATGGAGTCAGGAGGTGTGAAAAAAGAACGGTTATTAAGCACATGCACTAGAAACTGCTTATACTAAAAAAGTTAAATTCAAAGAATTTTAATGCCATGTGTATTATGATACTATGTGCTAACAGACCGAAGCTTTTAAACATGTCTTAAAAAAAATTAACCTGCCAGAAGCCAGCTCCAAGGAGAAACAGCTTAAGTTCCATCACTGAAATGCAGTGCATCACTGCAGTGGCAGCACTGGTGCGATTAAAGCAAATCTCAGTCAGCTCTCGTACAACTCATCCCACCCTCATTACACCAACATTTAAAAAAAGAGGCAGTAAGACAGCTGAATTGATTAATCAATCGACGACTGACTATATGAAAGACAAAGAGAAAGCACAGTACTAAGCACACACCTTTGCTCTGTAGCCATAGCTCTTTGAGTTTACACTTCCCAGCCTTCTACATTTTTGCATCTTAATCAGACAATACTGCTCTATTCAGCTTGTCAATAAGGACATTAAGCAGTGGGAAGTTAGTAAAATAATTTCTTAGGAAAGCAAAACTAATTTGCAATTGTAAAATAAATATTGATTAGTTGTGCCATACCTACCTACTGGGAACAACGGTATTACTGCATCATCCAAAGAGGCAGGCAGCAACAAAGAAATGTCAAGGAGCAGCAGTGTAAAACCTCAGTATTGTTATGAATGCTCCCTAGCTTTTAACACAGAAATATTTTGAAAATATTTTTAAATAAACCCCATTTATTTAAGTAAACCCCATTCCATCTTTGATCATTTCAGGGCATTTTCAAACTTCCATACTTTTGCTACCATGTTCACAGGTGAAAAAGGCTGGCAATTCATTAAGCTCAAATTAAACCCGATTCCTCTACATCACTGTGTGTTCTCTAAGCATGCTACCCAATCATCTATTTAGTACCCCTGGGAGTACATCAGTTTTTCTTGCACTTGGTAGCATTATCAAAAGGTCATGGTCACCAACATCAGTGACTTAGCTTCACTCCATCAATTAAAGTCACCAATGTAAGTGGTAGGTGATTCATCCTCTTTGAATTTGTATTTCAGGTTAACAACAACTTTACCTGCATAATGTACAGGGATTTCTATCTTTGGCCCTATGACGTAGTGGCCCTCCTCCAGACTGTGAGCTGTAATTGTTGTCCACTGCCGACATGAATGAATCAGAAGGTAATCACTCTCTCGAAGGCCTTCTACAGTTTCTCCTGCAAAACAAATGTATTTTTTTTAATTAATTGCATATAGAATTAGGAAAACTTCACAATAAGCATTTTATTCTTATTACTGCATATTTTTCAGACGTTTTGATATTTAAAAATCCAATTAAGTTTTAATTCTAAACAGTATTCATTTTGCAATGTAAGCACTTTATCTTCAAGGAAACAAACATAAAACAACACAGTGCCTGCCTACAAGTACCACAGAGATGTACTCTAGATTACTCAGCAGTGGCTCTCAGGCTACTTTTTCAGTTTTCTGCATGAACAGACTTCATATCCCTGTTTATGTCTGCCTATCTCGCTTAATACGTATGCTTGAGACTTCTTAACTTTTAAACAAAGGAAATATAAATATATATAAATAAATAAACATGTCAGTTATGAGGTTTTGGAGGTATCAAGAGAAAAGTACATTTTCATATGTTAAAAGATCAGCACCACAATAATCTGTAGTCACCTGAAGCCAAACCTTGTTCATCGCTATTAAGTAACTGGGTACCTCACTTGCAGATACAGAGATCTCAGCTCTGTCACTCTATCCCTTTGCAAGTCACTAGGTAGTCAGCCGTTCCTAGATATCTAAAATTAATTAGGAGGGCTTATAAAAAAGATGGAAGGCAACTTTTTGCTCTGTCAGATAATGATAGGACAAGGAGGGGCAGAGGGGGAAATGTTAACATGCACCAAAGTCTTCTCTGAGAGAGAAATGCAACCCGAAGCCCCCACAGATCATGTCTACCCCACCTCTGCAATGCCCTTTCTCATGCTCTGGTGCCTGCCAAGTTCATCCCAAGTACCACCAGACAGAGGGCTCTCCTTTATTCCCATCTGTCCCAAATCTTTTGCATTTCCACAAGCACCCTTCCCTCCTCCTCCACTGACTGCAGTGCCTGACCTGGACAACACCGCTTCGCTTGGTTTTCCAGTGATTGCAAGAGCCACATTAGACTACTCAAAGTACTAGATATCCATACCAAGGATGACATATGAACAAGATTTTATACAGCAGGGGATACCATAGCATAATGCTCTCCTACATTCCTGGTCTTACACATACAGACTACAAGACACCTTTCTCAAGGTGTCTTGGAAGCAGTCACATGAACTTTCAGAAACACTTAGTAGACGCTAACCACAGACCAAGAATAACAAAGCTTTAAGTTTCATTTTGCTCTCTCCCTCCCACCCTCTGCTGTTGCAGCCAGAAATAAAGCAAGCAGTTTAGCCCTGGAATCACATTTGGACGAAACCCATTCCCTTCAGCTACTACAGCAAACTACACTTCCTCCTCACTGTCTTCCCATGTTTTTAAGGCAGAGGAAGCATCAGACTTTCTGTCTCAAGCAGCAGACGTTTCCCTGCTCAGGCTCGACAAAGGAGAGAGACTTCCCATTGTGCTCCTTCTGCCCACGCCAGGCAATCTTTTCCACGGCGTACAGTGCTTACTGCACACTCCATTCCTGCCTGATTTCATGCTCTCATTCTATCAAGAATCACCCTCCTACACGAATCAAAATACAGCAACTGGCGGGTGTGAGAACTGCTGGATTTTAAGTCAGGAGAGACCACTGCCACCGACTGCTCTGCCACCCGCGGACCGACGGACTCTGGCTGATCTCTACAGCAACGTGGATGTGGCTCATCAAGGGGCAGACATGTCCCAGGGCTTCCCAGGCTCTGCTACACCTTAAAACAAGTTCCGATTTTGCACATGCGGGGCTTCAACTTAAAGGAGTGGGTGGGCAACCCCAAGGCATATGGAGCTCATCAGTACCAGTTACTCTGCCCTGTGGAGGTCCCATTTCCAGTTTTACTCCTTTTTGACAGCGGAGAGAGCAGCTTCCAACCATGCAAGCACAGTATTTCAAGAGATGGTTTCCAAGAGCTACTTGGACTGTGTCTCCACACCTGCACCCTCAATGCACTGGGAGCACAGGAGAAGGGACCTCAGAAGGCCTAGGGCAGAGTGACAAAAGGGCCAAGCAGCACGGGAAAGCTCTGCAGTCCCTTCCGTATCTTGAAGGACCTTCAGGTATTTGTTAGAGGAGTCATGCACCCACTATATTTCACCAAATCATCTGCCTTTGAGCATCTTGCACACATCTCCTTCTCTGGAGATATTCAAGGCCCATCTGGGCGCCTACCTGGGCAACCTGCTCTAAGGAGCCTGCTTTGGCAGGGGGGTTGGACCCGATGATCTCTTGAGGTCCCTTCCAACCCCTACAATTCTGTGATCTTCTGCTCTCTGCTTACAAGGCAACTCCTAATAGATATAAAAAGTCTCCTCATCTTACTGCAGCAGACAGTTGAAATTTTCAGGGAAAACACAATGATAATAATATACGGTGTTACTTGAAACTCCTGTTTCAGTTCAGAGACTTACAGTCCTGCTTTCTATAATCCATGGCAACAAGTAATTATTCCATCCCACAACAAAACAAAAACAATGACACCTAAGGGAAGAACTAGTATTTTACTAGTTTCACTGACAATGGTAAACAAATTTTGAAGAAAATACAAAGCATCTCTGGTATGCTTTTCTACGCCTTACAATTTGTAGTTATAATTTCAGGCCATTACCTAAAGAAAGGCTGAATTGTACCAGCCAGGATTGCAGGGAAATAATTATAGTATGGGTCATCCTCCGAGAGTCTGAGAAAGACGTTCTCAGGAAAAACAACAACAAAAAAATACCCATTATGAAAAGGAGCTTCCAGCCGCGGCTCACAAGCCATGATCTGTTTAAGTGGTTACTCTTAAAACTGGGTGGGACAGGTGAGTGTAAAAAGATATTACCAAGGCAGGCCCAAGAGTGACTACCCAATTAAGTCTGCAGCTGGAAGTAGCTGCATTTTTTTTTTCCTGTTTGAACCTTGGAAACCACAATTCCTGTTACAACAATCATTCGCTCACGCTGATTAAGTCGGAAACGAATTCTGCACTTCTCCATGGAGCTGGAGCAGAGAGAGGTGGATGTAAGCCTCCTGCACAAGGGCAGGTCTGTCGGTACCATGTCCTGGTCTCCTGTCGTTGTGGGTGGACCGGCTGCCTGCTGTGGCTTTATAGGAAGATGCTCCTTGTAGGCCTTAATGGACTAGCAAAAACACAAGTACAAGGAAGAGTCAAACATGAATGAGACAACAGAACATGGTGGTGCACGCTCTTCTGTTTTCTTCCGTTGACTTGCTCAGTGCCTTTAGAGCAGTCTCCTCCTGGAGAGATGAACCTTTCAGGCAGGAGACATCTCTGAAGCAGGCTGTACTGCTCAGGTCCCGGCCCAAGCACAGCCCAGGCTTCGCCCTTTACACTTCTCTCAGCAAACCGTACCTTGCAAAACAGCCACACGCATCCAATCTGATTTTCCCCCGTCTCAGTAACACAGGTTATGCAAGCCTTTCATTAATCACATTTCAGCTATGTGGGAGAGAAGTCAGCAGCCTTCACATCCACAAACTATGCAACTCGGTTCTCACCTATTCAACATACTCCTACACGACTGCTTACATAAAGCCAGACGCCGTGAGAAAACAGAGCACAGGCCACTCATCTTTAGTAACAGTTTTGTCTCTTATGATCGAATATGGATTAGCTGTATCTCCTCATCCTCTCCTCCCCACCCTGAATGCCTGCAATATAATTAAACCACTACAAAGAATCTACAGGCAAATACCTAAGTGCTTTTTTTCTCCTAAATAAAAGTCAGAAGCAATGAATTATCACATGCATTTCCCCACCCCTCCTCAAGTTCCCTACCTTTCCAAAACATGAATCAACTTTATTCATAATAATGCCCGAGACTAAGAAACTCATGATTCGCTAACAGCGTGTAAATCCTAAATAAAGCATCGACACCCAACCGTGCCTCGCAATAAAAGCCTCACACCTCTGAGCTGAGAAGTTAGCCGGTGTTCCTAAACAAGCTGTCATCCTATAAGCACTGTGACCAAGACCAGGATGTGGGCTATTTCATCACAGATCACCTAAGCAGCATCGTAACAGCTGCTCGTTTATTCATTCTGAATCAGACGTATTGCCATTTTTAGTTATATAATTGGCAAAACTTCATTTCCACACAATTCCTAAAAACCATAAATATTGCAAAGCACGCTGCTGTTCAAAGGCTATTGCAGAGGGAATGCTGACCACGAAAGGAAAATTGTTCACATGTTGGTACAGTTAAAAAAACAAAATAAAAAAAAAGATAATTGCTTAATCTAGATTCCCATGCTTATTAAATACCACCTACATTAAATGCCAATACATCTTTCATAATTCTTTCCAGTTCCAAAACGGTATCACCCGCGTTTGCCAAACCTTGGCTCTGTCACCGTAAACACTCCGATCTCAGATCAACAGTTAAAAACTGTAGCAAGACTGGGAGCAGGATAGATCAATCTACAAGTTCAGAGACGAATTTCTGTTCTCACCTGCAGTTTTTCAGAACCAGATGAGGAAACAGTACCTGGCTACGTGTCGGGCCTGACCTTATACACGGCAATGCTGCGGCACACACGGAAGCACGTCTCTTTTGAAGGAAGCACTGACCTCCCTGCAAGCTGTAGCAACCACTTACTTTCTGAGGATGTGTACTTTTATTTCCTTTGGCATTTCCCAATTTCTAAATGTTTAGGGTAAAGACTCTGAGGTAGAGCTGAAGACCTTTCAGTTTTGAAGAGTCTGAGCATCTCCATCTCTTCTTCACCTCCCTCTGGATCAACAATGGGCCAAGTCCCATGAAAGAAAATTCACCCTCGTTTCACATATGCTCATTTGCCAAAGATAGCAGTGACTTTTCAACACTAACCACTAAAGAAAAATAATGAAACAAATGAAAAACATCAAATGAAAAACATCAAACAAAAAACATCAGAAAAAAACACCTTTTAGGGTTCTCATTCTAGTATTGAGAAGCTGATATTCAAGTCACTGCAGAATGTGCAGAATAACATGACTCATTCACTCACAGAAACTACACTTCTAAAAATAAGCAGAAATCTACACGAATATAAACATTTTTATAATGCCACATGCTGCCATCCTGGCTGAGAGTTGACATCACTCCCTTTAACACACAAGCTTTTCGTCTGGAGACATGAGAATAGTAGGTAAAGAGCAATTCAAAGAAAGAGGAAGTCCATGCAAGGTTCCAGCAACCTAACAGATAGCATTTACACGTGCCAGATGAACTGGATACTGTCAGCTCCTGCCAGGAAGATGGTTACAGAGACATTCCTCTCATCTCATTCATCACAGAGGACTGTAAAGCAAGCTTAATGCTGCCCCTTGCACATTAGTTCAAGCATGCAGAATTTGCTCTTCCTAGAACAAAAAGGCTTACAGAAAATAGCTCGTGACAATCTTAAGATCACTTCTGTGAAATAGCTGGTGAAGAAGATGCCTGCTAAACCCCAGGGAAAATTCATCAAGACTTTGTGCCATGTGTTTTCATTAAGTCTGAACTCCATCTGCATCCAGGTAACAGCTGCTGTACAATTAAGTGCATCACCCAGGCTGCCTTGGTCAGTTAAGTAGGTGGTGGGTTTTAATTACCCCATCTAATGTTCCACAATCACATAACATAACATTATACAGGAAAACCTCAGCAACATTAAAAATCACTTCAGTGGGTGCTCAGCCAGGTAACTACAAAAAGACAAGCAGATGAGTAGCTTCAACTGTCCCCCGCTGGAGCTTGTACCAGCACTTGCTAGGACTGAAGGGTTAATCTGAAGAAAGCAAAGAGGTGGCTGCCTGGTCAGATGAGCACTTCCACTGTGAAATGTGGTTAACGTTTGGACTCGATGATCTTAGAGGTCTTTTCCAACCCAAATGATTCCATGAAATCACTAGGAATACCTGTCAGCACGTGGCTAATTTCATGAGAGACTAGAAAATAAGGTTTATTTTGCAATAATTGGAAGCTAACAGAAAACAGAATGATTAGAAACTGGAAAAAAAAAAAAAGAAGAAAGAAGTCAGGTGCTTATTTATTTATCATGCTATTATAGCACTGAGGAGCCTTACTTGCACGGTATCTGCTGCACTGGACAAGCAGAAGGGACTCCTTCCCTGGCTGAGCGCCAAACAAGCCATGTGTTAATATACACCTCAACATTATCCTACAGCACCACAAAAACACAAAGCATAGCTCCAGCCAGGATGAAATGAAATTATAATCCATTGTTATTAAAAAAAAAAAAAAAAGACCATTATTGACTTCATGGCTCTGTGCAGAGATGTTTCAGGTCAGAGGGAGGTCACACTGCTAGCACAAATAGAAATGCCAGCCCTGCTTTTCCACTCCAAAAGAAAGAATCTACAATACTGTACGGCAGTCAACTAGTAAAAGTTGTCTTGTTTTTTGAAAAGGCCAACTTGTGTTACTGCAAGTATTTGCTAGTCACATAGCTCCCACAGATGTATCATCCTAAGATGAACTTGGTTTCTTTTTAAGTCATTGGCAGATTCACAGCAAGTAAAAGCTGCAGCTCCTCCCAGCACACAAGCACAGCGTTTCCCGTTCCAAAGATGGTTTAAATACATGTAGTAGAGGAAAAATAAAAGAAATGAGACATGGCAACTCGGAAGATGAACTGGACTACACGCTACTGGTTATTCAAATACCTGCAGTGCTGTGGTATGTGACCATCTGAAGGCAGCTGGTCATCAGACCATCAAAGTAAGGAAAGAAACAAATGAGCAAATACCCTCTTTCCTTCAGAAGCACTGACTTCACCTAAAGTCATCTCATGGTCATGCTGTTTTAGACAGGCTGAAGCTGTACCAGCACATGGGACAGATTCATCCAACCTGCAACCTACCACAATGCTATCACAGCATATAATCGTTCATCCCCAACTCTCAGTCATATTACCTTAGCAGAACAAGCATCTCTTTTCCTACAGTTAAGGCTCTCTTCTTTTATAATGCTGAGTTTGGACTTTACATTTATGGGGAAGAAACAGAGACTTCTTGTTAACTCTGAATATTCAAATTAGGATAATGACATATATATATCTATTTATTTTAAATACTAGATCATGCAACCTGCTCACCAAAGTACTCCTCATGGCAAATAACTTCTATCTGAACTCTAAAGGAGGGTGGAGGAAGGAAATCAAACATTTTGTTTTCCGCATGCTGCATCATACTCCAGTGTATCTGTTGGGAATACTCCTATAGGGACATATCTCAATGTCAAAGAGCAGTAAGTGTTAAGTTAGGGTGGTTTGCTTGCTTTAACTTTGGCAGTGTATTTGGTTACTGAGTCAAATCTCAATGAGCTGTTCAGCCTGCCAGTGCTATTCTTTCCGCAAACATAAAACTTGTCGAAATGTAGGTCAGAGAAAAAAGTTCAATAGGATGAGAACAACGTCTGAACTTTCCATTTTGAAGTAGCAATAGGGTTTTGTATGGAAAAATTTCACATCCTTGTAATTTTTCTTAACAAAGGAATGAAAGAAAACCTCACAGCTATTTTGGTACATGAAGAACCCCACTTTTAACAACAGTAGCGAACAGGAAATCTACAAGGATTGAAAACGTTACTTTTTTTGTCACTATGACTGAACAGAAGCTTGGAAGAGTTACTGTTGCATAAAATGTATAATGGAAGAGAAGTAAAAGAGCACTAAATTGTAGAAAACACTACTGCTGGGGAAAAACAAAACAAAACACACCTTCCTTGAAAGCCTCTCCATGTTATCAGTCTCACTTTGTCATTCCATACAGACATTAAAAACAACAAAAAAAAAAAAGGTAAGAATTATCTAGCTGATCAGATAAACTTCTTTGTTTAAAGAAAAGCAAAACAATGTGCATGGGGGTGGATCATGTGTAATCTAAATGCAGACTGCCAGTGAGCTAGATGGGTAAATATTGTAGTTTCAGCGGAGGGCCACAAAGATGATACGGGGCCTGGAGCATCTTCCCTATGAGGAAAGGCTGCGAGACCTGGGTCTGTTCAGCCTGGAGAAGAGAAGACTGAGAGGGGATCTTATCAATCTGTATAAATACCTGAGGTGTGGGAAACAGAGGGATTTGGCCAACCTCTTCTCAGTGGTTTGTGGGGATAGGACAAGGGGCAATGGCCACAAGATAGAGCACAGGAAGTTCCGCACCAGCATGCGAAAGAACTTCTTCACAGTGAGGGCGACAGAGCACTGGAACAGGCTGCCCAGGGAGGTGGTGGAGTCTCCCTCTCTGGAGATATTCAAGGCCCGTCTGGACGCCTACCTGGGCAGCCTGCTCTAAGGAGCCTGCTTTGACAGGGGGGTTGGACCCAATGATCTTCCGAGGTCCCTTCCAACCCCTCCAATTCTGTGATTCTGGGAGCAAGGTGGAAAAAAAAAATTAACATTTAATCATCTCTGGGATATAAAGCGTAGTATACTAAATTTTTAATTTAAAGAGGGCCAATTCATTAGGAAAGCCTGACTGTGGTCTCATCTGTGTCTGAGCACAGTGGATGGGAGTAGAGGTCTCTGTCCCCAGCTGCACAACCTTCTGAGCTAGCAACACAAAGATCTGGAATAAAAATTGCAGTTTTATCAAGGACTGTTGATAATCAACCTCACTTTTCAGCTTCCTTTCTTAATTTGCAGAGTAGTTTTAAATATGTCTCTGTTTAACTGTTTCATTCCAGCAGCACATTCGTTTGTGCTGGTTCCTATTACCTGGATCAAGCAGTATTTGTCATGATTCAAATTCCTAACAAACCCCTCTCTCTCAAAAGAAATACAATGCTGATTTGAAGTGTCATCAACTGAACAGATCCACATCTTCCAGCAGATGAAAGGCCTCGTCTGACAGCACACGAGCAGCACCCAAACTGCTCTTCCGCAGCACGGCCCGGTACCGGCAATCACGCTTCCCTCAGCCTCGGGTGGCGGAGGGAGGGAACCCGTGTTAGTTTCACAGGCAAGGCACAAATAAGCCAAGAGCTCAACAAGCCGAATGCTAAGCAGTGCCCAGTATCCATAATCCCAAACCTGATTTTAGCAAAGGCCACAAAGCTCAAACACTGCGCTCGCTGCCAGGAAGGCAATGGAGGGGGCGCAGCAGGCCAAGGCCCGGCCTGCAGTCAGTCAGTGCTCCCAGCACACTGATCCCCTGCGGCATGGTCAGACAGCTCCGAAGCTGTCCATGGCAGGCTGCACCCCCAGCACGGCTGGGAACAGGCCACAAAAGTCACTCCATCTCTCTCTTAATGCTGGATCAACCCAGCTTCAAGCACCACAGCACACAGCATCAAGCTGAACGCACACCGCACAGCACCGCTTCTCTTCCTGCCGCATCTTCCTGCATCTTCAGGACAAGCTCCCCAAGAGTTTTGCTTTGGCTGGAACAACTGTTGCTGGCTACAGCTGGCCACATTGCAACAATTTTCAGTGGTGTCCCAACCACAGGGCATCCAGTTTGCCTCACTGACCCTACCTGCAAGCTAGGGGCAAGGAGAGCCTTGCCCTCAGACTGCCCGACCACTTCTTGCAGCGCTTCCTGCGCTTCTGTAATCCCTCAGCCTCACAGCACTGTGATCAAACACTGCTTTGGGTGACCATTAAATATTTCACAATCAAGAGAAAGGAGATAAGGCTTTGCTTCTGCAATTTCCAATCCCTCTTCAAAAGACAGATACAATCAAATTGCTTCAATCCAACTGATGCTGAACTCGGGCTATCATCCACTAATACCCAAAAAGAGAGCAGAGACTCCCATCCCCCTATTCTTTTTATGCCTGCCAGCAAGAAGACAGATTTATTTCTTCAGGATTACCATTTTGCTACTGGAACAACTAGATATACCAGTACTGTTGCAACAAATCAGCATAAACCATAATCTTGTTATAAGGCTATGGGACAGATTAATCCACTGAAAAATCCAGTTTGTTCCAATACAAGCTTTCCTCTAGCTGCGAATGCAGAGAGACATCATCTCAGAGAGTCTCCAAAAACCTGTTCGACCTACTGTGGGGAAGAGGAGCACAAATACTTCAAATAAACCCAAAGCTGAATGCTGGTGGCACTGCCATCGGTTGGGAATGCTCCACCGCCTTCATCACTCCCACAGATTGAACCTTGGCATCTTGCTTTCTTTGTGTTCATAAAGAACCAGTGGAAAAAAAGAGTAAGGGTAACACCACAGATTGCACTGAGTTTTGTTTGCGTTTGTTTCAAGCCTTCAGAGCAAACATCCCAGAATGAGAAACCTTACTTTGTATGAACTCCAGCCAAGCAAGCCAAAGCACATCTTTCAACACAGCCTGCTCTCCACCCCCACACGGGGGAAAAAAAAATAACAACAAAACAACACTCAGAACAACAGCTTCTTAACATGTGCATTCCAAAACACAGTAACTTTCTGTCACTATCGTAATTACTCTTATTAATGCTGAACATCAAACGTAACTGTATGTTTGTTGTATCTGCATTACAGATTTAGCTGTAAGATTGATCCAACGGAGCAGTCCATTACCCTGGTTACTTACAAACTACCGAAGAAAGTCTCAGCAATTCTTTAAAATACTCTAATGCTCCACAACATGGGGAATAGTGCTAACTATTTATCATTGTACTTTAGACTTGAAGGGAAAAAATGATCTGAGAATTACCCAATTAATTGAAAACTAAGATTCTTATCGAAGAAAGTTTTCTGTTTCTGAAGTTACCTAAGATAAATCTGAAGCTGTAAGAGTAAGAGCAGAGAATCCCGTATCAACTACATTTAAAATGTTCACAGGTTAATAGAACAAAAAAGCTGAACAACTTTTCATTGCATGCAAGGCAGCCTCCAGCCTAGTTTAGTGCTAGTGTAGAGAGAGGGAGACAGGAATTTAAATGTAGATCTAATGTTTAGTTTATTTTCCATTTTTAATTCTCATTGGCAAAGGCAAGGAAAGGAGATTTAAAACATTTGCCTTGCAACCAGGGCACCACATCTAGAAACTAAGACCCCAACCAGTAACTTTCACAAGCAATCTGATCAGCATGGTTAAGAGAATGACAGAACTACCTTACCAAAAGCAAAGTATGGCAGTAATGGGACTTCTGAGCAGCATGCTGCCATCCAAAGCAGCTCTTTTAAATACCTCATTAAGAGAGCTGAGGTTTTCCTTTACTAGAGGCAAGCATTCCTCATGCTAGAAAGCTCCTGCTCAGAAGCATCTATAAATATTGTGAGGGCCACTGGAGGATACACTTCCAAGTGCCTGTTTAACATCGGCTGCCGAGTTGGAGAAGCTTAATACTTAGAGGTGGGAGGTCAGCATTTAGCATTGCACTACGTGCTTTCATTGGCTTCCTATTTACTTCTGAGTACAGCAACAAAATGGTTGCTTTAATTGAGAAACCGACGGCAGCTGCACAACTTTGCGGCTGCAGAAGCTGTCTCTCCCCAGGTGGGATGGTTGGAGCCTGGTCAGGGAAGTCTGGCTAGAGCTCCCTAGATTCAGGGTACCCAGGAAGAAACCTTTAACCCTGCCAACCTCATGGCTTTAAGATCTAGAATACGATTCTAGATTGCCCTGGCAGACAGAAAAGCAGCCTATTCATTCAGGCTTTTCCTGGGCACAGCATGAGAGCCGGGGAGCTGCCTATTGTCAGTTATTTATAATTAGATGATATTTTAAAATACTAGCCAAGTAAGCATGCTCAGTCCTCTCATTATCTATCCAAGTCCTAAAGAGACACTGTGCTTCTTTGTGCTGCACGGCAGTGATCCCTGTTTGAACTTCGGGCATCTTGGACAAACTCCCAATTAAAAATAAAATAGCCAAAACGCAGGAGCTGCTCAAGCGTAGTTTGCTTTGGCTTTGAAAGAACTCATCTTCAATTTGCCTCCGATTTCTGCAGCCGGGCTAGGGACGGGAATAAAACCAGCTGGAAGAAAGCAAGGAGAAGTTCAGCTCCGTGCCGAAGCCGGGCTGCCCGCTGGCTGCTCTCCAAGCCGCCCACCCCGTCTGCCCGGGCTGCCAGGGACGGCGCGGGCATCGATCGAGGGCACGGACGTGGCGCCTGCTTGCTGGGGGCTGCTCTCCGTCTCTCCATGCTTCAGCTCCATCAGTCCCGCTCCTCCTGGTAAAACACAAGCGTCAGAAATGGCAGGGCAATGCCTCCTCTTCAAATCTGGACTGACCGCATACGTGTGCGGAGATTGTAGGTGTTCAAGGGTAATTAGGTACCCGCTCGCTTTCGTTACGTGCGGGTACAGGAGGAGTATCTCAGCAAGATGGGAACACTAACGTGAGAAACGCAGCCAGAGCTGCACCTCGCTCTTTCCTGGTCAAGAGCGGTCCTAATCCCAAGCACGATTAATTCTTATTGTTTCAGAGAAATCTACACCAACTCTAAGGTATAAAAAGAATGGCTTTGTTTTTAATAAAACATAAGAGATAAGAGAACGCGGTCCCTTTGGTAATACCTTTATCGTTTTCACAATGCACGAAAAGAAAAAATGCACCTCCCGTGAAGAGGGAAAGCTTCTAGGTTTGGCGAGCAGCATACAGAAATGACAGCAAAGAAAACCCCATCATGCCTCGCTTTCCCCTTGAGGATAAATTTATCTTTGCCCACAGGCTATTCGGTCTTAAGATATTTCGTTACGTATTGACAGGAACACAAATGATATTTGACAATACAACCCATAAAGCACACAACAAAGATGATCTTTTCCTCTGGATTGCCCTACATTCAGCTGCAGTGGTATTGCAGCTTTGCTATTCATCTGCAGCCGCATCCTGGGTTCACTGACTGCAACAACATGCATACGTAACCGGTCACGTTTTGTATTTTCATACATAGCCCTGACACCTCTCCGATTCACAAATACAGTAGGAAAATACAGGAAGCATCAGTATAATGCAGATCCTTATTTGGAGACTAGGGCAGAAATAATCTGACCATAAAAAAAAATGACATAAACATCTCAGATAGGAGCACGGGAATTCGCCAGTCTGTGTGTTGATAGCCTCTTGCAGAGAGCAAAAGGGGCGTTTTGACCTTTTGCTAAATAGATGCCTGAGCAGAACTGTTAAGAAAGAAGCAGGAATAATCTCATGTTTTAGTAACAGGCCTCTCAGCAACGACAAGCGGTGGCTTACACACACCAAATTCTCCTTCCAGTCAGTTGCACCACATAACAAATGGACAGGGATTATTACTGCTCTTACAAACACACAGTTATCTCCACTCGCTCGCTGCAGGTCAAGCAAGCGGCCAGTGCTGGCTGAGAAAAGGAAACACAACATGCAAAACCTTCCAATTTGTGCTTGAGTCCTGCCAGCAAAACCGTCTTTACTACGTTACACCAAACAGCAGGTCAACATATGAAAAAGAGTAGAAGCCGAGGGAGATCCCACGTTATCTGCACTGATATATACCACCTCTCTGCTGCAAAGTCCAGAATACTTGTTTCCTTCCCACAGCAACTAGTTGAAGGTTGAATTTCTGGTCAGAGTGACTAGAAACCTTCAAGTCTCTAGCAATGTCTGAAAGGACTTTCCCTGCACGCTTTCTCACTTGTGGTAGCACAGGCACAGCTATCGCTCCTGGTACACCCACAGCCAAACACCACGCTGCCGTCTGGGCCAAGAAACAAGTCCTGGATTCCCATCCCTGATTTTAACAAGCTGAGGGAAGAGAAGAAGGCACGGAGGGAATAAGAAGCAGAGTTTGCACAGGAGCTGTAAGAAGCTGGAGGACAGGACAGGACCAACAGCAACGTACCAGTAATGCTGGAAGAGGTGAAAAGGAGGAATGTCCTATCTGAAAGCAAGAGAGGACAACAGAAAACCTACAGAAGCTCCTTGCACTGCTCCATTCTGCTACTGCTACACTGTACTGGATGTTTTGTCTTGCAGCAACCCTGGAAATGCCTGCGGATAACTCCTAACACCTACTGGAAGCCCACCAGTGCAGGACAGGAGTGCGGGGCATAGGCTGAATGGTGCTGATGGGAAAGCCAACAGCTCCTGGAACCCAACCATGCCCTGAGAGGGAGCCATCAGAAGAGGCAACAGGATTTCTGGACAAGAAGGAACGATCTGCGCACGTGGCTTTTTTTTTTTTTTTATTATTATTTTATTTTATATATATTAAGGAAAAAAAGTTCTTGCTTGCAGATAAAAGGTTTCCTTTATGCATCTTCCCACAAACACAACCTTCCCTCTTTCATCCTCAAAATGGTGAAGTGCCAGAAAGCAACACAAATATTCAGTGCTTGCTTTTATTGGGACGATTATGTAAAAATTGCCATTGGGGGGGAAAAAAGCAAAAAAAAAAAAAAAAAGCTGCTAAACAGAAAAACAAATGCATGGCACGGGATATCTGAGGACTTACGGATTACTTTAAAGTAGTTCCTGGAAGCAATTTGTAATTAAGTATTTAGACTGTATGATTTTTACAAACCTAGACGTAAGGAGACCACGCTCTGTTTGGGTCCAACAGCCCAGCACCAGACTCAGTAACCGAGTGAGGGGCACAGACTCTCAGACAAGGCCAGCAGGCACAACTTGGAAATGACTGCCTAAGGTACACACAGCTACCTTTCTCCACTTGTACTCTCAGGTCAGTTTTGGGCACGCACGGTCTTTCTCCTCAGGAAAGAGGCCAATAAAGTTTCAAAGCAATTGTTCTTGAAAGGCGGACTCATACTTCAAGGAGATTTTCCAGTTCACGGAGGCTGAACACTTCTTCATTCCATTCCCAGTGAGCTCTGGACATACCATCCTGTAAAGAGGCCAGCACATGCTAAACTATGGCACATCAACAAAAAAAAAAAAAAAAAGATCTGATCCGGGACCACAATGACCCACAACGAGCATAGTTTAATTTACTGTACTCATTATCCAGGGAAGCCAGTCACTTAGCCAGTCACTTTCCACTCTCCTTGAGAAAGTGTTCTTGAACTGCCCTGAAGGATGAGAACTATTGTGCAGTTATGGAGTGTCTTATTTTTTTTCTTTTTTTTTTTATTAATATTATTTTTTTTTAAAGCAGAGAACTTGTCCAGAAAGCCACAGGCAACTTTCTCACCCGCTTAGTTTGGCAGATGACCCTTTAAATGTCACATATTTGAGAGGTACCTATCACGCGCTGCTCGAACAGCGACCTAAAACCCTAAAAAAGAAACAAAACCCAATGTGGTCGAACACGTTCTTTTCTCTTTTGGGGACTCTCAAGGCCTCACAACACCGAGGCAGAGGCCAGGGGAGAGCAGGACCCCAGGGCGCACCCAGAGACTCAACCTGGGCGCTCGGCCCCTCCGTGGAAGAGGGAGGAGAGGCACGCCATGTGTGCTCTGAGCACCATCCCAGCACGGCAGGACTCAGCCTTTTAGCACTTCGAAAGAATTTCTGGAAGTGGTTAACGTTCAACCTAAACCTGAATATAGCTAAAGCCCTCCCAGTTCCCCGCGCCATCCTACAATGACCAGTTTATTCATTTTTTCCTGTACCAGCAGTGCAGAAAACATCTTGTGAATGAACAGCTCAGGGTTGTTACTCCCCCGGTTGTCTGACCAGCCCACTGCTCTCCGATCAGCCCCCATCCTCCCCGAAATATCCCAGTTGCCTGAGTTGCAGAGCGGAGCCACGACCCAGCACCGCATGCCCTTGCACAGCACCTTGGCGCAGGCGACCGCTGTCCAGCCAGCAAGCAGCCGCAGCCCTGGGGTCCTTTTTGGAAGAATTGCAGCCTAGTGAGTTATTTCCTCACCCAAACCAGGTGCAAGTTTTGTCATGACTGCGCAGACACAAAGCGGAGCAGTACGTGGTGCAGGCTGCCCCATCAACGAGGGATCTCGGTCCCTGGCTTCGCTTGGGTTCCCCCATTTGGGCTGCAAAGAAAAACCCCCAGCTTCCTCGCGGCAGCCACTAAGGCTTCCCCCGCTCGCTTTGCAGATATTCTTGCAGCATGCTGTGTTTTAGATAGCATCTACGTTCGTGTCACTGAGATTCAGCCCCGGCATGAGGCAATTCCAGGATCAACTTCAGCAACCAAGTGAGCTCTCGGGCATCTTCCAGCCTCTGAGACAGCGTTTAAATCTTCTCCAAGAACAGAACCGAATCCTCGGTTCTCTTTAGGAGCCCAAATGACATGTTCGTGGGCCAAGGAAACTCGCACAAGTCCAAGTTCTTCGTGATTACAACTTGCACAAATTAGAACAGGAAGGATAAACCCAACAAACAAAAATCACTTTTAAACCTATTTTGCATTTCCTGAAGATGAGCACTTTGAGGAGGCTCCAAGCAACCCTACGCTACCATCAGAGTACCTTCCCTACCGTTCTTCCAAGAACAAACCCGCCCTTTTTGGTTACGTACCCAGAAGCAAGGTCTGGGTGCAGGGGAATAAAAAAGGGAGCAGAGGCAGCCCCACAAGAGCAATCGGCACACGCCTTTCCACACCAGAAAACCCGGAGAGCAAAGAGCACAGGTCTTTGCTACACACCTTGCCACACCAAAACTCTTCACAGGAATTTGTGCCTGACCTTCCCTGCCAGGACAGCAGGCCTTGCTGCTTTCCACAGGGAAATCACCACGGGTTTCTTGCTGAGAGCAGAGCAGCTCTCAGGTGGGCGTGTGCACGCTGCCTAAGAGCGGCACGCAGCTCCAGACTGCCCAGCAGCAGCTCTTGGGGCTCACATCAGGTCCGTGCCGCGGCCCGGTCAAGATGCTGAGCGTGTTTTGCAAGGCTTGGAAGCATCCCTTTTCAGCCAATGGACCTAGTCCAGAACCAAATCCTGTAGGATACGGCATTTCTTCCCCGCCACCTGCAGCCTCTGTAACACCTCCACTCGCGGGGTGCCGCAGGTCTGGAGGCAGAGCAGCTCTTCTGGCCGATGCCGCGCCTCAGCCAAGAATGCTGGCGCTCCGGCAGAGCTGTGGCATTGTAAGTTTTATGCTGACATGCACGCACCGCCACAAAGACTGCAAGGCAGACGTGGCGCTGGTCCTCAGCAGAGAGGCACTCTTCGATCTGCTCATCCAGCTCGATTTCACGCTCCTGCACCGGGCCTTCAAATCCCAGCATCAGCTGTTCTAAGGAGCAGACTTGGCTTACAGGTGAAGGTGCAGCGAAGTCAGCTAGTCAGCTCCCCGGGCTTTTCCCACTATAAACGGTATGAAGAACGCAGGCTGAACGCACCACCTAAAATTCATTCCAAAGGAGAGCACCATTCCAAGCCCAAATTTCAGACGTGAAATATTGCCTCACTGCGTTTTATGCAGGTTGGCTTTTGACTCATATGCAACGCACACTACGATGATGAATATTTTCCTATAGGGGAGAGACTTAAGCTTCCCTAATCCAGCCGACTTACTGCTCCTAATGCCAAGAGGAAATGCAGCAACACCCATGCCCTTTGCTGCTGACAAACCACTGCAGGAATGACTGGAACACGGCGCAGCTCTTCTCACAGCTTGCATCGAATCCTGGAGCACCAGCCCACGTTGTCCAGTATCCTCTAGCACTGCTTCTTGGCATACTCCCTCGGGTTGCCTTCACTGGGCCATTACAGGGAGTGCCAACCTGTGTAATCACTGAAGCAGGAACACCTAGTCCCAGAACAGCATTTACAGACAAAGCATAAGCAAAAAAAACCAACAAAGCCCTCCTCTCCTGCACTAGACGTGTACCATTCCTCACTTCCATATTTTGTAACAACAGCGTATGATTCATCGCACCACATTTGTTTTAAGATTAAGGGTTTTACTAACCATTTAGGACACTTTAATTCTTTTCATTTTATGTACATCTTGTGCCTTATCTAAAAGCTACACGTAATTTAAATTGAAAAAAAAAAAAAAAAAAAGCCAAGACACTAAGCTTCCCCTAGGACTTTATCCAAGGATTTAAAGATACAGGTCTTGAACTCTAGTTAAGAAAAGAAGAATAACACTTCACCATCCAATACCTGAACTACTTAACTGTCCAGGAAGAGTTTGCTCTGGTACATACACAGCGGCTTTGTCTAATAGAGTCACAAATTTAGAAGCCAAAATCATGATCATCATGCACATCAGCAAGAAATCTGAACATTTATTAAGTCTGCCACACGAGGAAGGCAACTATTCGCATCTCAGCAGCCCTACAGCACAACCAAAGATCCAGCGTACTGCAAATGGCACACTGGCTGGAGAGCATAGAGTACACGTGAAACCACTGCCAAACACGAAAGCATCTCAAAAACAACCCACAGATTTTTAGGTGTAAAACAGGTATGCTGCTGAACTGTTGTTTGCCTCATTTGGAAGCCAGTGTTACTCCTGGGAATGGGTGTTGCCAAGTTACTGGACTCCGTCTCCAGGAGGGCACTGTAATTTTCACAGACACCATTCGGTAGCTGCAGATTTTAAATGAATTAAAAGCTTTTTCACTAAAATGTTTCTGGAACACATCTCTGCCAACCGGGGAAAAGGGAAGAAAAAAAAACACACAACAAAAAAACAGTAGCAGTGGTTAGTGGCAACCTGTCAATTGTTTTTTTCATTCAATTGTCCTGACGGCGACACAGCAGACAACAAGGTAAAGTAGGAAAGAAGAGAAAGCAAGATGAGTCTGAGACGATGCTTTAAAGGCAGAACATACAGTGCAAGCAGGTGGAGTTTCAAAGCTGCTCAGCACAAAAGGATGAAATTGAGCCTTATGGATAAAACATACCCTGAGATTGGAAAGTTAAAAAACCAAACAACACCAACAAAAAACCACCACACGGGTATTTTGCCTATCTGCACAGTATATGAGAAGTGTCACCTACCAAGATGAAGCGCAACAGACAACCATACCCGGAGCACGAAGTCAGACCGTGGCATTTGCCCCGAGTCTGAGCATATCTGAAACCTCCTTTTGGTCTACTCGAAAGCCTTGTCCCACCCCCGCGTGATTCGTACCCCCTTGGATCAACAGCAGGCTTACTGAGACACTCGGCAACAGCTTCTCGAAAGAAGGAGGTCATTCAAGACAATTAAAGCACGGACAGCAGCACCCAGACCTTAAAAGAATAAGATTCTTTGTAGTTTCCAAGCATTGTTCAGCCGCGCTGATAACCCGCGTTTGTGGAGTGACGCAATATGAAATTTTCATTATGTGCGCGGCCAAGCTGTTCTCTGTAGTACGATGTTCTTTGATAAGCTGCGAGGGTGCTCACTTTCGAGATAGTTAGAACTGGAATAAGCCCCACAATAACGTGCTGCAGGGAACAACGGGACACTGAAGGTGCCTGGAGTAGACAGACGTCACAGTGAAAGGTCGTGAAAAGGGAGAAAAAGGGAACCCGAATACCTACGGTAAATAAAATGTCTTTGTGCCAAGCAGCACGAACTCACTATTCACCCCAGCACTGCTCTTCGCAAGAGTTTAGTGAGGGGTAAGAAAAAGAAACCGCCTTTTTAAAAACAGATTGTTACCTATTGTATAGATTTTTCCTTTTTTTTTTTTTTTTCTAGCCACTAGTTCTGTCGTCTCGTCTTAAAGCAACCACACACGTATGCCGCAGAGAAAAGAATTTCCTTCTGAGTCTTAATGGCTCGTAGTGATCCTCAGACTCCCTTCTGGAAAAATTCACCACCATTTTTTCATAGCGCACAGCAGGGAATCGCTTCTCCATGAGCTGAGGTCTTCCCCCAGCTGGCCAAGTACCATGTTTGATCCTTACAGCATTGGTTTCCCAAACACGTTTTTAGGGCATGTACAAATATGTTTATTCTTTGTGAAAAAAATAAAATACCGGAGGATAACCTCTTAATCCCATAAACTTTAGTCTTCATACACAAGGCCTGAACTCTTCATAGCCAATCTGTGGGTCAAAACTAGCTTCTAGCAAAGTCTGCTTCTCAGCTGCTTGCGGAAACAGCAGCGTTGGCAGGGTGAAGGGGAGTCCCACCAAGTACAAGAAAACAGACTTTTGGAGCCTGAAGCAGTGAGCTTACAAAGAAAAGTTTGGCCTGAAGGTCAGCTCTATGCAAACGACATTTTTCCAGATCTTATCTTTGATAGCATTTCTCTTTTACCCTCCAAAATTATCCTTAGAAAAATAATCGTCAGAAATTTAAAGCCTTGAGATAATCATACCCAGCATCATTTCAGCATTACAAATTAGCAAAAAACAGTCATGTTTTCACTTTTTGCCTTTCCTGCTGATAACCTGAAGACAGCCAGCCCAAGCTTGCACGCATGTGCAAGGGACCAGCTACGCGCACCTTCTGCCCTATGGCAATGGCCAAGAGCTCGGACAAGAGCTCTTTTTGCTGCGGGATCCTAGAGTGAAATCCTTTTCCCGCTGACCCCAGACACAAGCCTCTGTGTCACTGGGGTGGGACTCTGCTGTGACAATGCAACTTGGGGCGGCCGGGGGAAGAGGGCAGGAAAAACACAGCACAAAGCTCGCTCGCCTCTCACTCTTTGGATCTTGCTTCTTTTCATCTGCGACAGCCCACTCTGAATTATGCAGTGTTACATAAAGTTCATTCATTTTCTTTGGGATGGTGCTTAGTACTCTTTCAGCAGCTTTGCATTTGAGTTGTCCTCTGGAAATATTTAAGTTTATGTGCTGGAAAAACATTTGTTTCCTCTCTGGAGTGACAGAATCTTTATTCTGCACTCTATTTGCCCAATTAACGTAACGATATTCACCAGAAAAATAGTGAAACACAAAGCCAATTAAAACAAACCTGGAGGGTCAGGCCACCTTCAAAATGGCCATCTTAAAAACTTATCTTGGCATCCAAGAGCATAACCTGGAACCCAACTAAACAGTCTTAAAATTTCACCTGAAAAGCAGTTCACATATTTATCATTTATAGACAGATAAGGTAGGCACTGCTGCCTAATTACTTCCAACTGTACCTTCATGTAGCACAAGAGACTACTTCCTCCCATTCCTCCCTTATCCCATATCATCAAGAAAAATCCTCCCTTCTTAGCAGAGGACCAAATTTAGTGCACATAAATATTTCATAACTTCATTCTGTCAAGAAACCAAACTGAACTACTTAAGGGCATTCTTCCAGGAGCTGCACATCCAGACTCAAAGTATGAAACTGCATTCATCACACCCATCCTCCCCCTTCAAGCTGAAAGGCCTGAAGGTGAGGCAACAGTGAAAAAATGGAGATATTGTGTGCATATCATACAAGAACATTACGCATACAGTGCTAAATTCCATTAAGAAACATGGAAACAACACAGTAAGGCTGGCCCCTCTTCCGAAGAAAGTAAGTCTCCAGTTTTTCAGTCCCCCATTACACCCTGGTCCTCCACAAGAAATGAGTTCTGACTGTCACAAAACCTTACCATGACTGAAACAACCAGTCTTAAAACAACCCGCTGCTGCAGACAGCATAGCCAACCACGCAACCGAAAGGTGACTGAAGACAGACATCTACAGGTGGTTTGACTTCCAACAGCACCGAATGCTTGCAGTTTCCACTGGTCTCCGCAGGAATTCAATGCTTAAAGAACAGACAAGGCCACTTCCACACAACTAAAACTTGGACATGTTGGTTATCTGCAAGCTGTGCCTTCAGCAGTGTGGAGACCAGAGCTGTACCCCAATAAAACCGGCAGAAGACTCTACTTTGTTAACAGGGGTAGCCCTAAACTGCCTAAGCATTGGATGACACGCACCTGGAATGGATTTTATGTTTATTTCCTTCAGTACTGCACCAAGCAATTCCCTGACAGAGCTCCACTCAGCAGCTTTGCAAGGCAAGGCGGGAGATGCAGAGCATCCACCCTGGGCCAGGAGGTGCTCCCATCATTTGCACGCACACCGCACTTGTCTCCTTTCGGAGACTATGCGCTGACTCGTGGCTGCTTCCTTGTATTGCAAGACAACCTCCTTTGGAAATGGGAAAAGCATCCCCTTCGCACCACCGAGACCACGGCGCCTATGTTCTCTACAAAGTATTGATTTGTCTGCCATCTGTAGTCCCTTGGGTTAAAAGGTATGTCTGTACAAGGAGGTAAAAGCAGACCCGAGAGCCTCTGCCCGCGCTCTGAACTGGCCGCACCCCAGCCAGCTCCAGCCCAAAGCCCCTTTGCCATGTTAGCTCCATGCTCTATCCTAGCAGGGCTTAGCATGGGGTCAAACTTTATTCACAGGATGGCTACACCGACAGCTGCCACCCGTCTGGCCACCCCAGGACACGATCAAAGAGAGCTCAGCGTGCTTTAAGTGTGGCACACCAGAAGCAAACAGCCCATGCACAAGCTCAGCAGCATCTTGTCTCAGTTCAGGGATATTCCTCTCACTGGGTCTGACCCAAGACCCGCCCCCCCACCCCAGAAAAAAAAAAGTCCGTGAAATGGGTGGAGGGGAAAAATTCCTTGCCTCAAAACCCACACAAAGCTCTTTCAGGTCCCTTCCAGTGAAGCAATTCGAGAGGAGTGGGGAGACTGGGAAGAAGTCTAACACACAGAGAGGGAAATTAATAAGTCATCAATATATATACCCTGTTAAAGCCTGAATCACTGCCAGGAATCTCAAGCAAATTGACAGCCTTAAGTGCAGTGACTGGAGGCCATCTTAGCTGCTGCCCGTGACAGAAGGTATTACCACGAGGAACTCCTTGATACAGCAGCTTGGCCATTATCACAGGACAATACACATTCACCGGCAAGAAAAATAGCCGGCTGCAGTTAAAATGGCAAAGAAGCTTTCCTTTAACCTGCTCCTGAGCACTAGCTCTGAGGAAACACTAGTACTGCACAACCCAGGGACAAAGTCACGAAAGCCCTGGCTCGAATCGCCACCGGATGACGGGAGCTGCAGTTAAGCAATAAACCAGCCCTGGTCTCGCTGGCACACCGGGGAGCGACAGAGGACAATGCCCATGCTCGTTTTTCACTTTGCAAACAAACAGGAAACTTTGCCAGAGAACCGACCTACGGCATCACACACCTACAGGGCCACCTCACCGGGTAACGAATTATAAAACCCGGGCAAAAATCCCGATTTTGAGTTGTCCTCTGCATTCCCTCAGAGACGGGAGGGCTGGACGGGTTTCAGGGAGCTACCACGCAACGCTACCGCGAAGCGGCCGCGCGAGTTTTTGGAAAAAGTGCCCCCGTCCCCCGGCTGTCTGTGCCGGCAGGTTACTTCCTAAGGCAAGCATCCAGGCACGGCGAAGCACTGCTCCACAGCTATCCTGCCGGGCTGCTCGCTTACGTCCTGGAGTAGAGAGACACACGCACACTTAGCAACTGCAGGTGGGCACCCACGCCAACAGCAACAAAAAGTTATCGGGGGACGGCGCGGGCTCCTCACGCCACCCCTGCTTTTTAACAGCCTTCCTAGAAGGAGGGAAGAGGGGGATTTGCGGGGTAGCCCGGCGTGCTGCCTCCCTCTCCCTCCTCTACCCCGGCCTTGAAGCAGCATCTCCCACCGCACACCGGCTGCCGGGCACCGCTGCCCCCCGGCCATTTCGGTGCCCGGCCCCAGCCCCGCGCCGCCGCCCCCCGCCGCCCCACGCACCGCTGTCCAGCCGGGCGAGCTGCGGGAGGCGGTAGGTGCTGACGAGCAGGTCCAGGGGCACGGCCACCGCGCTCCACTTGACGTCCTTCAGGCTGAAGCCCGGACAGGGGCCGGGGTCCATCTTCCCACCCGGGCAGGGCGGGCAGCGCCGGCGGGACGGGAAGGAGGGAGGGAGGGAGGGAGGGAAGGAGGGAAGGACGGAGCTCGCCTCGCTCAGCGCCGGCCGCCGCGGGACATGCCGGGCTAGGCGGAGGGGGAGGCCCGCCGGGCGGCTGCCGCTGCTCCCGCCGCCCCTCGGCACCGGCTGGGGCCGCCCGCCGCCGCCGCGCCTGGCCCAGGAAGCGCCATCCCAGCACTGACTAATCAACAGGGTGCGAGCAACGCCTGCGCAGCTGCCGCTCCTCCCCGCTCCGAAAAGGAAAGTGCCGGGCCGCCCGCTCGCCTGCCCGCCCGCCCGCACGGCGGGGAGCGCGGATCGCCGCCGCCGAAGCCGAGCCCGGCCCTCTCGCTCCACCCTCCGGGCGCTCCCCCGACGCGCAGCCGGGGGGGGGGTGGGGACCCGCACCGCCACCGGTGGTGGGGACGCCTCACGCCGGGCCCGGGTTGGGCACCGGGCGCTGCAGCCCGGGGAGTGTGTGGGGAGGTGGTTTTGGGGTGTTTTTGGGGTGTTCTAGGGCGCCCCGAGTGCAGGTTGTGGCCTCCTTGGAGCACAGGGGCTGACAGAAAGCCCCCTGTGCGCTCGCAGTTAGCAGATAAAGTTCATTTCATCCGGGCAGTGCGGATCGCTGCCCCACATCGCCTGGCTGCCAAGGAAATTTACCTGTGAAATTCCTGCCTGGCGCAAGAAGTTTACCTGTGAGATTCATCCTATGTTCAGAAAAATCAAATTACAGGCCAACTTTGATTGTTGTTGTAGTTCTCACCCATGAACCAAATGGATATTTCAAATATGAAGAGCAGTGGAAGGGAGATCTTTGGTTTCTCTTTACCACTATTGCTGTGCGTGCAAGTATTAAATATATTCCCTATTTGATGCTCTTCAGGCCACAGGAGAACTGAAAACCAGCTGCTGGTTCTCCTTTCAAGATGGGTTACGTGAGGAGGTCTCACAAAGTGCTCTCTGTCACCATTTTTTATTGCCATCCAGGATCCCCAGCAGAAACCAGGGGAACTTCAACAGGAGCAAATAACTCACAGGTGGCTGCGTGGCATTGTGTTCAAGTTTACTTTGTTCACTTTTGTGTCAAAGCTATTTCATTGCAGTAAAACACTGTATTTAAGACTATATATACGTATACATTTAATGGCTCTAGGTAAGGCTGTACCGTTGACCAGAAACAGTACCTCCCAGTGATTTGCAAAACGACGGCAGGCATCCCCAGCTGAGGTCTTCTCTGGGATCCATCTCCCGTGGCACCTCTCTCCGGGATGGCTGGGTGAGCTCGTGAGGAGCCGTGGCAAGCAGCCCTCCAGCCGCCCGTGCCTCCTCGTGCTCCTTAGCGAGGGGCCAACCGCCGCTGCCTGCTTTGTGGCTGCTGGTGCCGGCATGAGGAGGGCCGAGACAGATCCGCTCTTGTTCTGGTCTGCTGCAAACGGGCCTCATCCACACTTTGTGGGATGAAACAAAGACAGTGGAAGCCAGAGAGGATGACACAAGCCCAAGTTAGCTTGCTTTAAATGGGTCTGGGTTGCTTTGAACTGCATGCTGATGTGGGCCCGTACTTCGGCTACGCAGTCTGGCTCTGGGATTTCCCAGCCCCATGAAAAACCTTCATTCTCTGAACTCAGTCATGGTGCTGTTAGATCCTACTTACCAGAATTGCTAGCTTTAAAAGACAATGTGGATTTTTTTTTCAAAGTCGATTCCTCTTTATGAAGTTTGCAGAATGCTTTGAACTACTTCAGTGAATTGAGCTATTGAAGTGCAAAGTGATATAATAGCTAAAAGCATTGCTGTTGAAATATGGAAAGCCAAAGAATGGTTTTAACTTGTTCAGGTTTGATGAGGTTACTGGACGCAGTGTGTACGGTAAAGCAGATCAGATCAGACTGGGATTCACCAGGACTTGGAGCACTAGTCTGTCGAGATGTGTTTTTAAATGCAATCTTAGCCAGCATTAATTTCAGGACAGATACGGCCTCGTGGCGTATGCTGCTCCCAGGCATCATACAATTCTGCTATCTGGGAAGAAATATGTCTTTCACACCTGAAACAGTTATTACTGATTTTTCATTAAAAAATCGTTCCTTCTTCGCTTTAGTCACATGTCTTTTAAGCCTGTCTTCAAATATAACCCTGTTTGTGTTCTCCCTCACCAGTGGAAGTCTAACTCCCTCTAACCCATTCCACTGGAACAGGATACATTTTTTTAAGTGCAACTTCTAGACACTATCTAAATTTCATTTAGTTATTTCCAGGCAAAGAGACATCACAA
Organism: Cygnus olor; assembly: GCF_009769625.2. NCBI lineage: Eukaryota > Metazoa > Chordata > Aves > Anseriformes > Anatidae > Cygnus > Cygnus olor. Next base: position 115,211,089 of record NC_049170.1, read on the forward strand.
AGCCTATTATTATTTAAATGTCTCACTTGAGCTCTTAAATTGACTTTGTAATGTGTCCTATCTGTACCATAGCTGAACCTTCTTGAAATATATTATTGCACACACAGTATTCAAATCACAAGAACATGTGAATCTGAGACTATTTCGTACTTTAACTGTACCTTATGTATAATTAACACTTTAGATATAATAATTTCTCTGATGTTTAGCATTGCCTCAGTCCTTTAGTATGATCTCTTACTAAAGTCTCCTCCTGTGCAAAACACTAATGAAGCCATCAGACCTCTAGAGAAATTAATGTTAGCAACTCTGCTTCAGGATCAGGGCCTCAGTTATGCAATATCATAATTTTTCTGCATGGGCGTTTCAGGTGGCATTCAATTTTTTTTTAATATCTACAGGAAATTGTAGCCATAAAACCATAAGCATTGTCAGGGGGACTCGAAATAATTCCTAAAACTAGTCTTAAATGCATTTTGAATTGATTGGGTCTCATGTTGGTTTAACAACACATTTATGCAGCAGGCTGCAAAATCCCCAGTATATTTATTGCATTGCTAATAAAATGATTTTTAAAGCATTTCAGATCATCATCAGTTCATATCTATGCTAACATTTGAATTGGATCTGTATGAAAAAAAGACTGATTTTAGTATGAATCTGCTAGTTTGCTTTACACTGCAGGATGCGTACACCAAGTAAAATTCGGAGCCTTATACAGTAAGCTTCGTGTGAAGCCATTTTAGTCAGCATTTCTTTAAACTCCCCCATGAATTGGCATTCCTTCTTCCCACATGTGACTTGCCTTTATATGAAAGGTTTAATTTTCAGAATAAATATTTACAAGTCCAGTGGAAAACAACAGGAGATGCAGTGATCATTTCAGAATCAGATCCTAAATATCCACCTTTATCTGGGGTGAGAGGGGAAGTTGAAAGAGAAGAGTATGTTTGATACAGTTGACATTTGTGCATCTCATGTTTTCAAAGAGAATGCAATTCCTGCCTTACTGGTAACATCCAAACAATCTTCGCTTGTGCGGGGTATAGTAAGGAGATCTGAGCATCCTGGAAACATTTTTGTTGCCTGGGAACCTAACTATTTGCACTTCCCTAAGGTGGGCCAGTGACTGGATAGTACCTAAGCCACGAGCAATAGAAAACACTGTAAGAAGGAGTAATGTATAGAAGAAATTCCTATTACACAGAAAAACAAACAAAATTCTACAGATCAATCTGACCCCCTTCTATATATATGTTTGCATTGCTAGGAAGAGGAGGAGGAATTAACTAGAGACCTAAACTGAGAGAACCAGTAGCAAATTTTGTGTGAGTTCAAGACAGCTTAGAGTTTTTTCAAAGGTCCACTGCTGAAGGCAAAACTGCAGAATTTGGTAAACACAGAGGAAGGAGAGGAAGTGAAATAACAGACTAGCTTGGCTGAATCATACAATCTTCAATGACATGAAAGAAGTAAAAAGTAGGTCAAATTACATATAGAACATGTACGGACAACACAGAAAGATAAAGTCCCAAAATGTTAAACAACTGGAATTAAAAGATAGCAAGGAAGCTGGAAAATGGCATAGTGAGAAGACCAAGGAAAAAACTGTTCTGTTATTCCACAGAGGGGGAAATCTATTTAATCATCATCACCTGATCACTGATGATGCTGAGACACTGGTATTCTTAATGTCTTTTCTAACCTTGGTCTTCAATTTAAGAAAGCAGGTGTGATTTCACTACTAGCACCATTGACAAAGGACTAAAAGCTTAGGAAAAAATAATGAAGAAACTACTTGGAAAATACTTAGTTAAGTTAAAGATTTTTGGATAGACTTGACCTGATGAAACTCTCTTAGGTTTCAAGCAGTGTTAGAGCTGCAGCTCACTTTATCTCCAAGAATAAAGACAGAATGAGTGAGGTTCCAGAAACAAACAAACAAAAATGATTTGGATCGGCAATCCAACCATTTTTAAGCATACTGAAAGTAAAGATATGAGAAGTAACAGCATGGGTTTGTCAGTAACAAGCAACAGCAGATCAATCTTGCCCACTTCTACCAGATGGTAACGGGCTCCATGGATAGCCTAGAAAAAGTGAGCATCATAGGGTTTCATATAAGTTGCTCTTAAATGAAAGGAAAAAAAAATGGTTTAGAGAGATACATCATTTGAGTGCAAAATGATTTGGAAATAATTGGTACTCCCAAGCTGAAAGGATGTATTGAATGGGATTTCACTGAGATCCATCTTGAATCCAGAGCTACTCGGCATTTTCATCAATATCTCGGATGACTAAACAGAATATACTTATTCACATGCAAAGACTGTATCTACAGGAAGAGGCTCCAGCTATGCTGGCGTACAGCATTACAATTCAGACGGATGCTGGCAAATTAGAGAAGCTGAAATGCCACTGAATACGGAGAAACAGAAGGTTCTACACATACAGAGGAATAATCAACCGCACAAATACCAGGATAGAAAAGCAGTTCTTCCGAGATTACGGATCACAAGCTGAACAGTTAGCAACGTTAGGCTGTCTTACATTATGCTGATGCTGGAATGCAGAAGTAGGAGTATCAAAGATAAAATCATTTTGATCTCTCCAGCCATTGTTACTTAAACTGGAATAGTCTGCTCAGTTTTCAGTCCTACACTCCAGGATAGTTGAGAACCAACTCAAAAATAATGAGGAGAGCAACAAAAATGGCAAAAGATTTAGAAAACCCAACCTACAAAGAAAGGTCAAGGGACTGGTGTTCGCTGGCCTGAAGAGGAGAGAGAGGGCAGGCAGAGGTATTTCACGTACATAAAGAGGAAAGAGAGAACCTGCTTTCCATGCCTACCAGTTAGGTTAGGTATTAGGAAACTTCCTGCTTGCAAAACCAGTTCAGTAAGGATTGTACATTACTCAGAGGGACCAAAATCCCCGTCACTGCAGGTCTTTAAACATCTTCCTGCAATACAGCAGGGACAGCTGATCCGAACATGTGATAAGAGGAGGAACTAGACAGCCTTTCAAAATCCCTTCCAGCACTATTTTCTTCATCTGCCCCGGCTGTAACTAAGGCAGGGATTATCCTTTGTTCTTTGTTTTCAGATTTTGCTCTAAATACTAGGTTTAGCGACAGGCCATGAAGAGTAGTCTTAGGAGCAGGTGTAAATATGTAAACCTTCTTGTCTTTCGCACCCCTTCTGCAAGCATATTAAATTGCCTGGTGGCACAGTAACTTAACAGTACGCATACTAGATCCCACGTGCTTCAGAAAACGATTTCCAGTTAAGCTCCCTGTCTCGATACCAAATTTGATTGAAGAGACAATCTGAAGACAGCCCTCAAAAAAGAAGCAGGCCCATTTCAGCAGGGTAGTGGCATTCCACAACAGTAAGCCGATGGAGTTTGTTATCCTGGATGTACTGGGATAGCTCACCACACAACCTTGCACAGCAGTATTATCCATTCACAAATGGTGGTAGAACAATTACATTTAATAATGAAAAAGAGCCCCATCACCCAGACCAAAAAAAAAAAAAGACAATATAATCACAACAATTCTTCAGATTTCCCAGCCTGCATATGCTTTGTGTGTGTGTCTCCAGCAGGTTTGATTTGTGTTCGGTTTGCTTTTAATTAAAGAAAAAGAAAGTGGCATCATGATTCTGCCCTCATTCAAATTTAACTAAAATGTGGTATCCTCCCCTGAAATTAAAGCTATTACACGCCAGTGTAAAACAGATCCAAATGAGCAGGATCAGATCCCTGATGTATTTATACTTTAAGAAAATAACATAAATACCTCACATCAAACAAACATTGCGTACCCTTTTAATATAGTGATCATTTACGACAAAAGGAGCACTTGGAAATACAGGTATGCTGTTAAAACCTGCATAAATTATTCAACAGAACAATAAGGCAAGATAATTATTACTGGATTCATTCAATTGTTCCACGTTTTCTGCTTTCCAAAGAAGGTTCTGCGACATACAGAAATTGTATATGGTTTATTCTTTTATCTCAGCCCTCATGGTTTTTCAAAAAAAAACCCTCAAGGGTTTTCAAGTAACATGTACATTTCTGAAATGGGCAGAAAAGAAGCAAAGCCAAAAATTTCCGGAAAATTATCTTAGGAGACTACACTAAATATCAGCTGCCTAAAGAGATGTTATCTTGTGGATAGCATAAGTGATTTCTTATATCGAAGGCTTGTCTGCGTGATGTCAATGTTCATTACATTACGAATCTGGTATAAATAACACAAAAAATGTTACGGTAAATGTTTTTAATACAAGAAAATTAGTGCACTTAGATTTCATTTATACAAACATTTGTATGCAAATGCAGTCCTCCTGAGATGCAACTAATAATTCCAAAGTCAGGTAATTGTTTTAACTTTACATTAAAAATATGAAAATATAATATAAATGTGTCAAAACATTTGGCAGCAACGTTTGTGTAATAAAAAGGATGCTTAAATACTGTGTTCTGTGATTACAGGTTCCCTTTTACAATATTTTATGTTCCTTTGCAATAGTTAATATTTTCTGAAGAGGAAATGAAACAATAAACAATATTTCAGAATGCACAGCAGGTTCTCTTCTTACTTTCATTTAGTTCCACAACATCTAAGTCATATAATACATGGGACTTCTGTAAAACAAATAAAAGCAAACATTTAATTAAGATAACTGCAGTACAATAGTTGAAAAACTTGAATTTTCACATATTTTAATATGTAAAAGACTCGGTGGGGTCGCTAGATATATTTTCCTTTAAATATTTAAATAAAATATTAGAGTTTTCTAATAAATTAAAGGGAGACTGATGCCCATGCAAGTCACAGCTCGGTGTATTTAAATTCTATAGCCGCCTCAAACATCTTTTCTTATTCTGAAGGTGACAGAGGATAGAAAATGTCTTTTGAGGAGACGCTACAAACCATATGAACCAATCCTGTAAATTTTTACTCACATGAATTGTTTAAGATGTGCAGGTTCTTCTGTTGATTTCACTAATTTTCACTGATTTGCTGTTAACTACCCTAATCTTTGAAGCACTGAGCGTGAGGTTCAAAAATCCAATTGAAAGGAACAGAGAAATATGGATCAACGGTACTCATTAGAAAAAGGCATAGGCTATTATTTGTTGAAAAGGATATTGAATTGTTTTGTGAAATTCACTACAGTTCTCTACTTCGTTACTTTTTTTTTTTTTTTTTCAAAGAAATAGGTCCAAATGGAAGCAACCTAAGTCTTTATCAGGATAGAACTATCAAAATAGCACTCCACCCTTGTAAAACATTTATTTACAGATTGCAAAAGCAGATTTAAAAAATAAAACCAGCAAAACCAGCACTCTTCCTTTCGGCAATAAACTTAACTAGATAATTAGTGCTAACCAGAGAAACAATCAAAAGCAGTTGTGCAACAGAGTACTAGTAAATGTTGCAACTTTGGACTCTAAAAATATGAATATTGAATCCTGAACTCAAGCACAAAGACATTGAGATTATTGTCACATGCCTTGAAAAATAAAGTCCAAACTTTTCTACTTGCCATTCCGCTGTATGCTTCTTGGCAGGTTTACCAAGTATATAATGATATACAGAGAAGTAAGCGCAACCACTGGAATCACCACATTCCTCTCTCAAACCAAACCCAACAGCCATAAACAACCATTTCTCACAATAATAAGAAGGTTCCAGAAAGGACAGATATCTGAGCTGGAATTCATGAAATTCAAAGCACAGGAAAAAAAGGAAGAAGAAAAAAAGTTGCATCATGTAAGACAATGGTAGTCATGATTTAGAATCCAGAAATTCCACATACAGTGTCACAGAGCAGTCTGACTATACCCAGAAAAGTTCACCTAAAATTATTCAGTCAAATCAAAATCATGGGAAAATAAAAGTTTCCTCATGTTAAAATAAGCACTATTCCCCTTTAGCTGAGAATATTTAACACTATCTAAAATTCTGGAGAAGATGCATTAAATTATTTTTTTTCTGCTGTGTAGGATGCTTGAATACACATAGTGGCCGTTAGGTCTTGTTCTAGGTGGAGACAGTATTTGAGAGTCTTTATGTGTAGGCTGTAAATGTAAAGTATGAAGTCCTTTTCAAAAGAAGCAGCAAGGCAGAAACTAATGTAATCAACCATAAACTTGTCACCTCAAGAACATGACACCACTCTGGTTCAGGGATAAGATAGTGAGAAAAAAGATCTGGAAGAAAACAGTACAAAAAGAAATTTAAAATGTACTTTGTTGAGACCAAGCAGTAACACTGAGTGTTGATTACCGTGGACATAAGCTAAGGAGGTTTCATTTCACACCTTTTTATTCGCAAGAAAAAAAAATCAGTCTAGGTAATAAGAGTGTTCCAAAAAAAAAATATTTGAACAATTCCAGTATTCAAGTTTCACTTACTTAACTTTAGAGGAAACAGATAATTTTAAAGTGTTGCGGGTTACATCTAACTTCATGCTTTCAGTTAAAGGGCAGTGATTTGCATATTCCTTAAACACTGACAGTGCTTATTTGCAAATATTTTACTGCTGGATAGTACTTCTGGGTGGCCAGTAATAGGTACAGTAAGGATCCTTAGGTGATTAATAATGATGAAACCTATTTCACAATGAAATTGTTCATACCATCTGTAAAATCATTATCTGGTAGTAGTTAATCAACAAATTATCCAGGACGAAAAGACAAGAATGGCCTCTCCACCAATAAAGAAGAGGTAGTATTTTGTTTTAAACGTCCTTGAAATGTTGAAGACTTTAAGGATCACTTCAGTTTGATAAGACTCATAAAAGATCTTCATCAAGCAGACAAGCTTGGGATTCATTAAAGCCTATGTGCTATGCACACATTTTGAAAGTACATATTCATAACTTTAAGAGATACTATGAGTCCTGCATGAGGAGCTGAGGCAGAGACAGCAGTCCTGTGTAGTACTGAGATCCAGTCAAGTCCTGTAAAAGGTGCGGCACCCTCCTCTCATTAAATTAAGGAGGGCAGGTATGCAAATTTCCCCCATCTCAGAGAACAAGGCAAGCAACATTCCTTGCTCTGGGCTCCCTCCCTCTCAATACATCCTCCTAGCTCACATTTCAGCTCAACCTGTTGAAACTCACTTCCCTACAAGGCAGCCAACAAACAGCAGAAAACAGTGAAAAGGTGAGAATAACTGAAGCGATATTGAGAAGCTCAAGTTTCCACATCTTCAGGATCTTCCTTTCGAACTTTTGAACATACCACCACGGAAATAGATGCCATTCTTTCTATCCTACAGTGATTTCATTACGACACTGAAATCTACTGCTATAAAATACTAGTTCTTCCTGCTAAATACCATAGCAGACATGTCTCACCCAACAGACGGGCATCTGTTTAAGTGTTTTAAGCTCACTGCAGAATCAGTGGAGAAAATCAGGCAGGATGAGGTGCTCCCCACAGCCATCTGGCTCTCCTCACCAGCTCTAAGCAGAGCTTGTACCACCGACTTACAACAGGTACCTGACTTGTAGATAGACAAACTGTGATGAGATGGGAAATAGAAATAGCATCAAAACATAAGGGGGGCTCTTTGAATGGTTTCTAAAGTAGTAAATTTATACACCTTAGTTAAGATCAGTTCCTGTCCCTCGCTGGAAATCTGCTCAGATTAACAGTGTTAAAGCGCATTGGATTGGCACCAGTTTTTGGTATTTTTATACTGTTTTAGTTATTTTGGAAACAGGGTTCACCATGGGTTTGGAAGACTGATACAATTTTTCAAAATTTCAATGCCTCTACCAAAGGCAGACCCAGAGTGTCTGCTGGAAAACTACTGGCTTTAGAGAAACATGCAGAAGGGACTGTAACTGATGTTACTATTATTTGTAACTTCTTAAAATTCTGACAAAGATTGGCAAAGCATGGCAGAGGACCTTGTGCAATGAACTTCGTGGGACTTCCGTACCTACACAGCCAAAGAGAGAGCTCAGTTGTTAAGATCTGTCCCACTATTTTTTTAACCTGTATTCTCCTTGTATTCTGCAATTCTAGATTTGAAATTACATGTTCAAAATACAAAACAGTCATCTCCCAACAAGAATGACCAGGACAGAGCACAAGCAGCATCAGCAAGAGCTGGAGATACATTAGCAGGGAAAGCGATCAATGTTGGGGCAGGGACAGGAGTAGGAGAAGACCAAGAGAGGATAAGACACAACAGGACCCCACCGCTGCAGAACACCTTCTTCAAGAGATGGGAATGGAAGTCCTTGCTCCCAAATCCTACTATTCCACAACGTCTAAGACACATCTAACCCACTGGCAAAGTGTGGATCTCTATCTCCCTCTTCTGTTAATAACACATAGACTTTAACAACATTGTACTGCAATTATTTCACAAGCTTAAGAAGACAACTATGCTGTTACTCTAAGAAAACCCAACCCTACTGATATCTGTGTAAGGATTAATATCATTCCATCTCAAAAGCCCTATTTAAGAGAGCAATCAGGTTGCAAAGTCACGATCTTGCAGAAGCAGCAAATTCCAGAAGTAAGCCAACTGTGTAACTTTACTTTGGTTTCCTTGAATTTAATTAATCATATGAAACCATAAAGGCTGTGATACAGAGTCTTTTACAAAGTCCTCAACGTAGAGAGAAAGGCACCTCCAGAACACAATTATATCCAAAGATGTGTTTCATTCCATTGAATATAGATGATGTGGCCTTTGAGCAACCCAATCTAGTGGGAGGTGTCCCTGCCCATGGCAGGGGTGTTGGAACTAGAGGATCCTTAAGGTCCCTTCCAACCCAAAACATTCTGTGATTCTATGATTCTAGACTACATCAGCCTAGTCATTTTAACTGCCTAAGGTTGCTCACTGAGATGAATCTCATCCTATATGCTCAAACATTATGATTAAGATCCAGAGATTAAGACTCAACATTTGATTTACATGACCTAATTACATGTTACTGTTTCCAGAAGAATATCTGGCTCATTCAATGTTCAGAACTGACCTTTTTCAATTAAACAAGATGTAGAGCAAAATTAGGCCTTACGTTGCTCCAGTGCTATGTGAGTTGGTACCATTTATCCTTTTTGCTTTAATATCTGTACCATGGTTCCCATGTGTGCAATGCTGAATATACTACCTACTGTTACTAAGGTTATGAAGATAAAAATCTAAAATAGATCTCAAATACAGCATTAAGAGCATTATGAAAAACCTCATGAAGAAATTAATATTCTGTGGTCAGTACAAGATAAATAAAGGGTAAATAAAGCCTGGGGCTTCATGCATGACTAAGGATAATAAATAAACACGGAATGTGCACTGCTTGAGACACGGGGATCTTCAGGACACACTAACAATTCCCAGAATCTCAGCAATGATGAAGTCTGATTTCCTATGGATTTGTGTCCTGCATTGAATTAAATTTGGTATCTATGATGCAAGCTCCAGCTGGAGAAGCTGGTCAAAGCATTTTTCAGCCTCTGTCTGTGTCTAATACCGTATGAGCTATTGCTGGAGACCTTCCTTCTGCAGAGTGCTCTGCCTCTCCTTCACCCAGCACCTTATTTTCAAGGAAATATAATCTCAAAGATCTTGTTGCCTTGGAAAGAAAACTAAAGAGATCAAGGAAGGACAGAGTTGAGGCCTATTACGTTTGAATATTCATCTCAAATTACATCTAACTGTTAGACTTTACATGTTAACCTCAACAGCACAAGGAAAGTTCTTAAATAGGTTTTGGCTGTTCTGTGCTCAGAAGATATGTATTTATTTAATATAACATTAAAACAATCTTAGCAGTTGATCAATTTTGGGATGTAGGCAGAACATAAGTTTCGGATAGTTTTATAGCAGCCTTCAGAAAAGAGCAAGAACTGCATTTTTTTTCCTTTTCTTTTTGTTTAATACAGTTTCCATCCTTCTGCTCCTAGTTTAGAAAAATACCAACCACCACACCCACAAAGACAGAAACACAAAGGCTTGTAACATTTTTTTAAAAGCTAGTTGAAGAGAGTACTGCTCGTCTGCCATGAAACCAAACAACACAGAAGTGCAAATACTAACTGCATTCTGGGTGGTATTTTGGGGGTTTGGTTGTTTTTTGAGGACTGACTCACAAGTACAAATAGCTCACTGGCAACCTGAAGCACTGTTAAGGAACAGCTGTCATCAATTAATAAGCAGGTTTAGGCAAATCTGAGACTTGCAAGAATTGTGAATAATAACAATAAAAAAAGAATTTATTTGTCAACATGTCTAAGCAAACCTCTGGAATAAGCTGTAAGTGCAATTAACATTTGTTTCCACTATAGCCTTTCCAATACAATGAAATCAATTATTATTTGGGGTTTGAAACTAGATGATCTTTAAGGTCTCTTCCAATCCAAGCTGTTCTATGTTTCTATGTTTCTATGATTTTGTGATTATTATCTGATAATGATTGAAAACTGTGAGTTAACTATTCTCAAAAATATGTCATGACTCCACAGCTGGAACCAATGTAAGCTCTCGAATAATATCTGATTGTTTTAATGAGATTTTCCATGCAAATTAGAGCCATGGGTTTGAAACCCATCAGAGAATGGTTTTCATGGATTATAAATATCTGAAAAGTTGAGCAGTGTTTTAGCTATATGAATCACTGGGACATGGAAGTCTTCTCCCTCCCCTAAACCAGATAAAAGTAAAGCCACAAAAGAAGACATAGTATGGTCTCACATAAGTAGCATGGTCTGTTGGTTTAAATCCACAGTCTACAAATAGGAAAATGCAGGACAAAATAATGACAATACAAATCTGCCCTTTAGGTCTGACACATTTTAATGTGTATATATATATATACATTTAATTGGGAATCCTACTTCGAACTGCAACTTGTTCTAAATTTCAAGAGAATCGAGAAGCTCATTACTTCTATATGACCTCTACATTTCCAGACATTGATCTTCCCCATCTCCATGTGTATTTCCTATAGAACTAGTTAATAGAGAAACGCCTGTATTGTAGATGGTGAACAAGAGTGTATACAGAAAATCCTAGATTTCCCAAGATTAATGTAGCCTACTGCAATGCATCTGAAAATGGTCTACTGTCTGTCTGCCTGCCTCTCTTACTTCTGAATGACCTAAGCCCACTTCCAAAAGGCATGGCCATACTAGACTTTTTAAGAGAGCTCCTTCAAACAAGTTTTCTATATGGGACTGGTAAAGCAATGACATGCTTCCACTGAAGCATCTCATCAGTCTGGCATAGATGGTCCTACCACAGAAGTAAGCAAGGCCCAATATCCTGCTACCTCAGATACACGTCCTGGGCCAAAACACTGTGTAATGATGTATCTCCTTCTTCAAATCAGCAAGTACGTATTTTACCATTGCAGAATGGATGTATGACCGAAGTGATCTCAGACTGGCAGCTATCATGTCATTTTTCACACCTACTAGTCACACTTCTTAGCACATTTTTCCTTCTCCAAAATTTCATCAGTTAGAGGAAGTTAAAATTCAAGTAGTACATTCAGATTTCACAGTTTTGTGAACAAGCAAATTATTTTGTTGAACCTGAAAACCATGATGAGACTGTATGGTAGATTTATTTATTTTTTTTCCTGTGAATTCTTTCTTATCAGGCCAGTGGCAAAACCAATTGGGCTGAAGGAGTCCTTGTTTAAATCAACAAATGTCTTTCACTACAAATAACAAATTATACACCAAAGTAATGGCATGTAAAGCCCCAACAGGGATTGCAAACATTTCTAGATGGAGTGAAATGTTACTATAGACAAACTCTTGCAAACATTTCTAGACAGGGCGAAATGTTACTACAGACAAACTTGACAAATTCTCATGGACTTATTTTCCAAACACATGTACATGCACACAGACTGTATAATCGTATTCTCAAGGAGTTCTAATTCAAGCCATGCTGGAGTACAATGGTCTGAATTTGTTTGCATATCCACACTATAATAACCATGGATTTTCACGAAGATTAGTAGGAATACTAAAATTACACCTTAAGTAAAATGAATACAGGCAATCTTGGAGTGAGAAATACCAAACACCATTTCTGAATGCTGCAGAGAATTCTCTCACATCATACCCAAATGCACTATGCAGAAATGTTAGCTTTGCAGATATTTGTCTTTGCAGCAGTTATGATCATAGCTATTGCTTTGTAGCTTTCATGCTGCATACTATCAAATATACTGTTTATTTATAGTTGAAAGTGTCTTTTTCATTTACAAGAAATTCAAAGTTATCTTATTTGAGACTTTTTCTCAGCTATTCAAAGACCTGCTATCCTCCTCTTCTAAATGATATTTGGGAGTTGAGTTTCATTTTCATGCTAAGGGAGTCAAAATCATATATTTTAAAAAAAATTTACAACAACAAATAAAACTACAGCTTGTGTTATTGTATACTAGGACAGGACCTTGATTTAGAAGCAGTCCAGCCCTGAGCTATTATTCTGACCATCCTCTATGGCTATTTAATCAAAACACTGCAACTTGTGACTTTGTCAGTAATTTTGCTCATTTATCTTTATTATGACTTCAAGAGTATTCGGAATGGAAGGCTAGTTTTGTATAACTAATATTGGTGATGAATGGCAATGATAATGCATTGCATGAAGAACATCCATTAATGTCTAAAATAATATTCTACTGTCTAAAAATAAATTGCGATGCAAAACATTTTCATAGCTAATTAACAATAATTCAGTCCTACAAAAGAGTTTTGTATGGCAACTCTGAGTAGCAAGGACCTTTACGCCAACACAATCTAAGTGGTTAGAGATGCCAACTCTGACAGCTACAATATTGATTCTATCACTAATTAACTCAAATCTTTAAGTTCTGAGATCTTCCCAAGCAGTAGTGTAAATCATCCAAACAAACAACTATGATCTTTGGATAAAATATTTGATTGCTGAACATAAAAGGTCTGCTCTTTCCATCAGCATGTGGCCTCTTCACAGTATGCATATTCTGAGGAAACCTACAGAAAAAAAGGAATCTTCCTGGCACAGAAGTGGAACTACTGTGTAACCCCCCTGTATTAACCCTTCTCTTGAAGAAAATGGTGGGAAGGAAAGCCACTAATGCAGCTTTCCTGAATTTTCACCTTCTCCTTGAACACTATTATACATGTTCCCTTCTTCCTCTGTTCTCTCCTCCCACAATTCTTCTTCTCCACGTCCTCCACATACATCTACAGTTACAGGATACCCGCAAATATAACTACATAATGCAACAGCAGCCCTGGTTGTGCTTTGTTAAAGCCATTCTGTATTTACAATCTTGTTTACCCAATCTCCCCTTTCTTTCTGCTCAGCCTACCTTTTCCAGTATCTCCTTAGTCAAGACTGAAAATGCATCCTCAATGTTCACGTTATCTTTGGCACTGGTTTCAAAAAAGGGTATCCCATGCTCCCAAGCAAGCTGAAAAACAAATGTAGGCAACAGGATAAACAGTCTTCAGGAAAAAATAAAATATTTACCGATACTAACAGCAATAGATATGCAGATGCTTCTGACAGTTTCTAACATGTTATATAAATATTAAGTAAATGTCAGCTCAGTAAAGTACACTGTATTCATCCTCGTTTCATAAATTTCAGGTAAATTTTAAATCAGTCTTCTTAAATTTCTGTATTTTCAAAACAACTTTTTTGACCCATCTTTACTTGTAAATAAGAACAAACTGTAGTGGGTCTCTTCTCAATGTTTTGACTGGTTTGGAAAATGAATCGTCTCCTAGGCAATTATTTAGAGGAAATTAATGGAATGCCTGCAGAAAAGGATAGATGAAAATGTGACAAAAATGTATAAAAACAGTCATGATGAAATAAAAAAAGAGATGCAGTATTTCACTAAAGACGCAGAAAAGCACACATAACAGACATACAAAGAACAGATGTGTATGTGAAAATATATTATGGTAATAGGATAACCAGGAAAATACTTAGAATAAATCCACAGCATAGATATTATATTGGTTAATTTTATTTAATTTACTTGTGTCCCCTCAATTCCAGTGTACCTCTCTTACAGCTGGGTAGATACATATTGGCATGAGGAAAAATGAACTACAAAATTCATAGCTTTTTAAGGTCCTGAACTTCTTCTAATTTATACTGTTAAATACATGGAGAAAAACAGCTGACCATTGCCTCCCATGGGAGGAGGCTAAGTTGAGAACATATGCCAGAAAAAAACATAGTGGGAGAGCCTATTTTATTCCCTTTGCAATGAAAACCCTCTCAGTACACATCTGGAGAAGGCAATCCCAGTGAAAGAAAACACTCCTACTGCCTATAATGTACACAAAATCCTATAATTACTGACCACTTAATTTATTTGTGATGCTCTTCATTAGGATAAAAAGTCTAATGCTGGCAGTTATGCTTGTTTTCAATGGGCTCTAGAGCTAACTTACAAAAATTCAAAAATAAGGTATGAAGGTATAAGAATTGAAGTGCAAAAGTTTAGTAATGATATAATAAAGACGATTTTAAAGGTGGAAAAAGGTAAGCAAAATGGTTTATTTTCCAAAATACTGTAATGAAATATAATTTTGAAAATGAAGAACAATTCTGTTTCTTAAAACAGACTACTTCATAAGAGATTCTAAACTCCTGCTGACTGCAATGAACAGTTTTAGATACTGCAGCAACTTGTAACAAAAAATTAAGATCACCTTACTGTTAGCAAGTGCCAATGCTAAACAGTGATCCATTATGGTTCATAAGAAAAAATACATGTAGTTAAAATACTGGGCTAATAAAATGGGGAAGACTGCTTCACAATTTATGAAGTATACAGGTTCTACTATTAAATATTCCTTTTTTCTTTCTTGTGTCATGTAATAGACATCTAGAGTCTACCTATGTAGAAACTCTGATAAACACACACCATTTTAATCATGGAATCACAAAAATGACTTGGAAAGATAACCCTACTTGAAATGGGACTACTGCCCATATAACATAGGGTCAACCTTTGCCTACCTGAGCTTTGAAATCCCCCAAGGATGGAGATTCTGCAACTTTTCTGCATTTTTTGCCAGCACTAGAAAGACAGGGGTAATAATCTCTCCAGATCTGCCATCCATTATTCTCCTAATTGTAGCCCAGCATGCTTTTTTGCAATGAGAGGCCACCATTGACTTATATTCAAGCTGGTGTTCATTGTAATCTGTCAATGCTCTGCAGCAGGGCTGTAATTCAGGCAATCACTCCCTGCTTGCACCAATGCCTGCGATTATTCCATTCCAGGTGTATTTCTCTTTACAGCATTTCATCAAGGTCCTAGAGAATTGAACTTCTACCATTTGGTGTGCTGGTCACAACCCTAAATTGCACATCACATGTGAATCTCCTTCTGTCATCAGATCACTGATGTAGATGTTGAACAACCAGAGTCCCACCACAGACCTCTGATGTACTCTGCTTGTTACTACCCACCACATAGCCTTCAATTACTACCTTTTGCATCTATCCCACATTTCCTAGCTTCCAAGTGAGGATGCCATGTGAGGAAGTGACAAAAGCCTTATTAAATTCAAAATAGATCAAAACCACTGCTACTCCTTTATCCACATCCTCATTTCCTGGTATCATAGAAGGCAATCAGAGTGGCTCACACAATTTGCCCTCTGTTGAGAATTCCGGATCATCTCCTCGTCCTTTAAATGGTTGGATAAGGATTTAATAAATAAAGAAGAATGAATAAAGAACACCAAATAGAGAAGATTAATCAGAGAATCACAGAATGGCTGAGGTTGGAAGGGACCTCTGGAGGTCATCTGGTCAAACCTCCTTGCTGAAGCAGGGCCATCCAGAGTAGGTTGCACAGGACCATGTCCAAATGGCTTGTGAGTATCTCCAAGGAGGGAGACTCCACAAATGTAAGCATTAATGTATGTATTATTCCAATTCTGGTAAGTATTGTGGCAAGCAAGTTTTCTACAAATTTACATAGATGAAAAAAAAAAATCACCATCAGTCCAGTATTAATGCAGCAGCAAGTATGAGCACAGCTTTGGCTAATCTACCGCAAACAACCTGGAAAGGCACATTCAAAGAATTACTTTTTTTTTTTTTTTAACCTTTAGGAATATCTTGAATAGATCTGTAAATAAAACTAAATACCAAACTGATGGTGATAATGCTACTTGGAAACATTATTTTATATCACCCTTGAGAACAGTTTGGAGATCTCAAGTGAAATAAGCTTATATCTTACTTACAAAAACAAAATAAATAATGTCAATATCTTTTCCAAACCTATGTTTAATTCCAAATGTTTATTTATTTTAACTAAAAATATGGTAATTCCTAGTAAAATGCTGCTATGATTTCTTAGTGCTGAATCAGAGAGATTTGTCTGCAATATTCCTAGCACTGTGGAATATGTTTTTTCACTCATATTTACCTGTAAAATCAGTTCTGAAGTCAGGCACATGAAGATAACATAAGGAAAACAAACAAGCAAACAAACACATTTGTCTATTTCTGTTAGAAAGATGTGATGAGAAAAATGGGCATATTCTACCAAATCATGTAACCTTCGGCTTTTTGACTTATTTTTCAGTGAGAAAGATAATGTTATTGGTTTGGGGGAAAGGGGAATTGGAAGAGGAACCCAAAAAAAGGTGAATGCAAACTTCTCTCAAAATTAATAAATGAAAGTTATTAATCCAAGAAAATACTTCATAGTGTTAAAAATAAGTATGTCAATTTATGAGTGACCAAAATGGTACAATTACAAAAGCAAGGTTAAAAAGTATAATTTCTCTGTATTAAATTAGTTTTTACACTGGCATACCATGACAACTCAGTTATGACAGCTTGTTATGGAAATGCCAAAATCCATGGTAAGGTTCCCAGAGAATCCTTTGATCCAAGAATCTGAGCAGAACAATACTTACAGCTTATACTCACAGGGCAATACGAAATATATAAGTATGAATTATTATGTGGCAGAGTTGGCATCAAACCATTTTCCCCTCTTAATATGGTATTTTCTTCCTTGGAGTGAGAGGACAATATTAGCTCACTTTCTGCTAATGCAGTCTTTCTCCAGCTAGCTCAGTCAGACTCTCTAACATTTTAAAATCACATTAACAGAAAAATAGTATAACTGAAGAGCTGCCACAGAACACGGGAGAAATCTGGAAAGCAGACTCAGTGGTGAGAGGGTAATGACTTGTTTCTCAAAAAAAAGACTACATTAAGAGAAATGTTGACTGCATCGTTAAGGATGCAGAAGTCAGAAAATGTCATTGTTAATACCATATGCAAAACCCTAATACTGCCCTCTTGTGCACATGCATCCAGCGAGCCTTCAGATTTCTGACAGTGTATTCCTTGAGTTAGAGTATACATGTATTTTTCAGCAACTTTATTCCATGTACACAGATAAAGTACACTTTATGCTATTTTTTAAAGTTTCCTAATCTGGAATTACGTAATTGGCAAGAAATTATCCGTGTTCTTTTCCTTAAACACCGTATAACCTGCCTGACTCACTGTGTCTAAATTCATACTAGAAGGATTCATTCCAAGATACATACAACAGATGTTTACAATTTTCAGTTGCAAAAATTACTGGTATATACTCCAAGCTAAACTGCAACATTAAGTCAGCACCACGATTTCTTCTGCCACTGCATATCTCCTGCATTTCCTTACAGGTTCTCAGCGATGGTAACTTGCTATCACCTTTAAAACAGTACTCTCCACTTACCAGTTCTTCCTCTATAGTCTAAATTATACTATACTATAACTGAACTATAATCTCAGCTATACAATCTACACAGTTAGAACTAGGAGGATAGCTGGATGTTCCCTGAATGTATCTGTCCAGTATTATTTAGGGCTATTTATAAACAATGAAGATCACAGTGCACAGGCTGCCATAATAGCTCTTTACAGTCAGACTGTAGCAAAAAATCATTGATAAGTACATCAGGTACTATAAAGATGATGCAGAATGTACTATGTATTATATTTTAGCATTCCACATCAGAACAGTACTCTGAAATGCAGATTCTAAAATAACTGTAATTATAATTTGAAAAATACAATTTCTACCATAATGCCTGTAACTATTTAAGTTCATTTTACCTTTTAAAATAAGAATCAGTATTCTGAAGAGAGCAGCTACGAGATATTTAATGCATTTCTGCACATATGTTAAAAACAAACAAAAAAAAAACACATTGTTCTTCTGGAGCGATTTCTAACAGAATTTTTGGAATCCAGGAGCCTTTTATCATTTTCAGTGTAACAGTTCATAGTCACATACTAAGATACTCAGCGGAAGAAAGCACCAGTGATCAATGATACCTTTTCTCCTTTACGTTTTGGAACTACACGTTCAGACTCCTTATCGCACTTGTTGCCCAACAGTACTACGTCCACTTCATCACCTGCTTTCTAAAAGAGAACCAGCATTAGTAAGTGTCATGTTAGGAAAAAGGCAAACAATGTAAGCCTTTCACCTTCAACTCACACTAACCTTCACCACTATTCCCTTGAAAGCAAAGGCTAAATTCTGTCCTGACCTTTTCATCTGTGGAAATATTTTTCATGAGTTCACAGGATTCTGAGGAAAACATCAAGACTGCAAGGAGCAGAGAAAAGCCGCTTTCAAGTACAGGCATAATTTGGAACATCTTTCAATATGGTATAAAGTATATGGTGCATGTGTGCCGTCTTCTGATGAATGCTTCATCTTGAGGTTTTAAAGTGACTGGAAATGCCCCAAAGTCACAGACGCTGCCCTCCCTGAAGTAATGGGTTCATGGATTAGCATGTTAGTCAGGTCTACATCTGGCACTCAAAAGGAAAAAAGGAAAGAATTTGCTGCACCTGAAAGAGCACCTCTCTGTACTTCACTTTTGCACACAGACAGTAAAATTACATTCAAAGTGCTCAAACTCAACATAAAAGTTTGATTATTCCAAGACACTCGGAAGAAGGCAATAGATTTTTAATGAAGTAAAAATTTAAAAACCTCATTGATTTCAGAAGGAAGAAAAATCTAGCTTTTTGACCTTGTCTCCATCCTTCGTTCCACTAATCCAGTTACGTACATGATGACTCTGGATGCTTTACATCAGTGTTATTTTAAGATAAGCCATTGTAACTCTACATGACTGGAATAATGACAGGGAAATGGAACAGTTCTGCAACAGAATGTGGAAATTACAAACTGACATTTGTTGCGAAAAACACAGTATTTAAATCCACTTTTGATGCTTAAATGGAGGAAGCTGAGGGTCTTAGTCTAGAGACAATGCACATGTGATCTGATCCCATGACATATTCCGAAAGAAAATGCTCTCACAGCTCCTCTGATGACTCAAATAGTTTGATCTCATGCTACAGATCTCTCTACAAGGATGCTGATGAAATCTCTAATAAAGAATTAATTTTTATAATACTAATAAAGCTGTAGGGTGTCTCTATCTCTTTCAGAGGGGATTAAAACTAGCTAATAGTTGGAAATTTTTTCTTTGGAAAGACTGAAAGGAACAGGCATATGCAAATATATTCACCTACCCAATGTGACAGAAGATGCCTCATTTCCAAATAAACAACAAGAGAACACTGATAAGTCATAATTACAGCTGCAGTAAAATTCTAGTATCAGAAGTCAAACACTTTGAGCCCTCACAACCACGATTCTCAGAATCTGTACCATAAAACAGAAACAGGCACAGACAACACTCTTCCCCAGAGCACAAAGAGCTGCACATGGACACAAGTACCCCCCGACAGAGAAATGTAAAGAAAAATCTCTATTCATTAAAGGATGATGGAATCATTATTTTTTCTCTTTTTTTTTTCTCTCTCTCTTTTACAACTAAGTTGCCTCATTTGAAGAGTACAGCAGTGGCCACAATTTATTATTAAGGAACACCATTTCGTTTTTTTAATGCACTCTCATTTTAGAGTCAGCTAATCTCATTTCATAACCACAGCTGATGTTCAAGACAATGCAGTATTAAAATGAAGTAAGCTCATCATAAGAGTATAAAGTACAGGCCCAAAATAATGAATCAGTTTAACCTGGATTAATAGACCAAAATGTTGGCTGTTTCAGAATGCACTGGAGCTTTACTCATTAAGGTCAATGGTTCTCCTACATAAAATTACATACATCAGTCCTTAAAATAGGGCAGAGTAAATAGACAATTTAATCTCATCATGTAATCAACTTTTTATTTGAAATAAGGCTGTATGCAGCTGAGGATTTTACCAGTGACATTTGACTTTACTCTGAAGTAAAAGGTCAAAAGAAAATGCTAGCATCCTTTCTGTGCAAAAACATGAAATTCATCCTGTTGTGTATTTCTGCACAAACAACACAACTTCTTAAAAGTGGGAATGTTCTTTGTACACAGTTTCAAATAACAACAGTATTTAAAGGGTAGCGATACCAGGCCTTTCAGTATTTACTTCCATAAATAACTATATTTCTACATTAATACAATTTCATAATGAATTTTCACTTTGACTAGATTTTTTTTTAAAGATAGTATCTTGAAGTTTCTCCTTTTTAGAAAACTAAAGGATATAAACCAACATTACCTTCATTTTAAATTTTGAAAACCGATTGTGCAGATGAAGTCTTAAAAAAATAACTCAACATGGGTAGGAAGAAGTTTGACCATGTGCTCAGTTGGCATAAAAACTGCAGAGGTACACTGATTTCAATCGGCCAAAAATATGGCTCTTCAGTGCTTCTAAAAGCTCACTGTGTATTTTCATCCTCTTTTATTTATAGCTCAGGAATAAGCCTTCCAAATGCAAAATCTATAGCTAAAAAGAGGATGATTATTTTACAGTTGTTAAGATGCTATTATGTAAGCCAGCTAACAGAGTCAGGAAGCATTTCTCCCATGTCATGGAAAAGTACTGTCAAAATTTAATCAAGGCAAAAAAGAAAAAAAAAAAAGAAATCTTCTTTTTTTGAACAGTGAAAAAAAAATCTTTTGCCTTGGTATTTCAAAAATATGAGTTTTGGTTGACTCTCCTGAGTTTTTGTTCTGCTTTTAACATTTCAAAGTTCATATTCCACTGAAACTTCAAATTAAATAAAGTACGGACTTGGAGAAAACCTAGCCTACATATATATATATATATATATAAATATTTGGAAAATGTCCAAAAAGGCTACATCATCACCCTATTTTTCTTCAAAATTTGAAGTTGTGAGATTTATTGAGGCCAACCAAGTGTTTTGACCAGTTTGGAAGAGTTTGGAGTTACCAGGTTTTGGCAAAAGCCGGAGCCAGGCTGCTGCTTGCCAGCTGCTGTGATGGGTGGCCACATGAGGGAGCAGCGCCACAGCCACAAACTCAGTGGTGCCACAGACTGGACTAGGAACCCGCTCGCATCACGTAACACCATGGTGTGCTCGTGCAGCCTGCTCCAGCAGCAGCCATCCATCCATGGTCCTAAATAACTACAGGACTGCTTAACTTTCACCTAACCTGTGCGTTCAACCAGGTAAATGCATATTCTAAGTCACTTCTTGACTATGTGGGTAGTAACAGAAACCAAGAATGCAAAATGGAGAATGCTTTGCTCATTCTTTTTGTATGTGTTCTTTTTCCCCCGATGTTTTTCTGCACTTTTTCTCATTCTGCAGAGGAACTTTTCACAAATGCGTTGTGAATTTGTGTGTCAAAAGTAGCACACACATCTATATGGAAAGAGAACCGCATCACAGGTACTTACAGGTTACTGGGAGACCATCGCTTCACTTAAATGGTGAGCACACACCCTACCGTGAATGGGTGGCCTCAGCCTGCCCCCTGCAGCACGCTGAGCATTATTAATCCAAAGCTCATCCCGACTCCTTGTACCTACCAGGTGAAGCATTACTTTTTCCTCAGAATCACCACCTTGTCCTTCCACCATGTTTCCACAGCATAGCTGTGCAGGGCTGCACTATTTTGATACTATTTTGATTACAGTTTGAAAGGGGAATGGAAGTTTGCTTGCAGGTCCAAACAGTGAAATTGAGAACCCAGATCTGATAAAAACACTATTGTAATGCTTAACTAGTTCGTATGTAAGGAAGGAAAAAGAGTAGCATTAATATAATTTTTCAGATATGAAGATGAGATATACATCGGCATGCAGTGAGATGAAGGCAGAGCTGGGGAAGGTCATAAGGCAAGGACGTTTCTTCCTCCTAATTACTAGACAAAGATACCAGAAACTTATCCTTTTTACTAATGAAGAATAATTTGTTAAGAATACACTGTCCCCACAATCTCTTTGACAGCATCACTTGCAGTGTTCATATTACGATTCTCACAGATGTCTCTTTCCATGTATCTTTCTAAATGCCATGTTATGATCTCAATGACAAATGCCTCATTTCCGGGTTTTTGGTGGAATTGTACAAGTGGTGGAATTGGTATATCTATTAACAAACTTAGACTTGATTGGATATAAACCAATTTATCCTCAAACCAATATGGGATTAGAGATATAGCAATTTAGCAAAATGACAAGGACAAGAAATTTTCAGTTCTAATTAGAGTCGTAACAACAAACCCATCTATGAATTGGAACAATTCAATCCTTTTGGCACCACGCTTTCCCATCTGAAGAAGAAAAACTCAGAGCAATTTGAAGTCAAACTAATTTACATTTGCAAAGCATTTTTCTGTAGAGCTTTTATTTAAGTATGACGCAGAAATACTGTCCAAGATCCCAACTCTCAGATGCTGCATTGCAATGCACAGAACCAGGAAAGGGCACTATGTTGAACCAGCAGTAACCCACCACACCCATACATTAAATATCCTGATTGAGGGCTCACTTCTTTCAGATACCACAGGAAGAAAGCTAGTATATTACAAAAACACTAAATTATATCAGCAAGTTCTTGCACATGATTTCCAGCACACAGATAATTGTTAGGAACTGGTAATGCCATCTTCATGGCCACATCAGGAGACTAGCACAACAAAAACCAGTCCCATGTATATGAAAGAAAAGTAGGGCCTGAAATATGTATCAAAGTTTCTGGTGACCCATACCCCAAGTGTGAATCATGGACTGATTCAGGTTGGTAAGGACTTCTGGAAGTCATCTGGTCTAAACCCGTGCTCAGAACTGGCCAAACTTTAAAGTCATGTGGTGAGGTTGCTCAAGGCCCTGTTGAACTGAGTTTTACACATCTCCAGAGATCCAAATCCTCTCTGGGAACCTCTGAGCATTTACTACTGTGAGTAATTTTTTGCCAGTATGTTAGCTGGGATCTTCTTCAACACATCCTGGAAGGAACTGCTTTCTACAAATGGATTTGGTACACAGTTACTTGTATTTGATTTTTAACAGCCAAATAGAATCAGCCTTTCAGAACTCAGCAGTCTGGAGGAAAACCCTAATAAATATGATATCACCTATGAATAAAGAATGGTTGCAGGTTCTCAAGTAATTTTCCTGCAATGATCATGCTCCTAATTAGTGCATTACAAATCCAATATACCTGTATTGGATTTGTCAATGAAGTCCTACAATACTCAGTTGTGAGTATATTATTCTAGTAACCTTTTTATATACAATCCTGTTATTTAGTTCTGCTCTAGTACTGAGCACAAATGTTAGAACAATACAGACACTATAGTTATGTCTTGAATTTCCTTAAACAATAATTCATTTTTAATAGGAAAGTTGCTGTATTCCAAACTCAAAATAGTTTAAATACAATGATAACATTACTGGCAATCTGATTGCAATAGCACTGACTGCCCAGCTTTTCTAAAATTGATGGAGTTTCTAGGAATGCTAAATTGCTTAGATTTTTACAGCAGTTGAAAATAAAAATGGCTTAGCACACTGAACAGATTTTTAAAAATCCTTCCATTTAAAAGCTCTATGTACAAAGAATTAAAAAGTAAGAGTGCAATTGTAATAACTGAATCACCTAAAAATCCTATTTGATTGGTTCAGATATAAACTTTACCTAACAGTCTGGTTTTTAACAAAACCTGTACCTGTTTCCTTTTTTATTTTTATTTATTTATTTATTTTTACCCTTGCACATTTTTCAGGATGCTGTAGCAACAGCCACTTTGATACTGGGCATCTGTGGGGAATTAAATACTGGTTTGCACTTACAGACCAAAGCAAATGCAAGAAATGTTGCTATCCTCCAGTAAGTAGTTAATTTTCATGATATGCTGTGTTAACAGTCATTGCTTAGAAACACTTCTTTTACAATGAACAGCCCCATACATTTTCACCAAGACACTTCAGAAATTGATACCACTCCAGGATTAAATTATTTTTTTTATTATTATCTAGCTCCATTACAACACTCACTAATTGCTAGTTTTAAGATTGGTACAATCAATCATGCAATTTACATTCCTAGGGATTGTTTAAATTGAGAGTTTTTTAAAATTTTAAAATAAGGAAGTACTTTTGGGAGGTAAGATTAAACAATCTAATTATTAATAGCTTGAGTGTGTTTACATGAAAACTTTTAAGTATCATGAACAGAAAGCAGGCTCATGCAGGTGTGATTTCCTGATTGACTCAGGCAGATCTAAGCTTTATCACTTAAGCACTGTGGCTACCAGTGCTAGTCCCATCCTTCCCTGCCCCCGTGAATCAACTATCTTGTTGATCTAATTAAACATGACAAGGCAAAATGACCCCTTTGAAGGCAGTATGAAGTTAGATGAGTATTTCATATATATATATATATATGCATGTATATATATCACAGAATCACAGAATGGGCAGGGTTGGAAGGGACCTCTGAAGATCATCTAGTCCAACCTCCCTGCTGAGCAGGATCACCTAGAGCATGTTGCACAGGATGGCATCCAGGCAGGTTTTGAATATCTCCAGAGAAGGAGACTCCATAATCTCTCTGGGCAACCTGTTCCAGTGCTCTGTCACCCTCACAGTAAAAAACTGTGCCCTCATATTTAGCTGGAATTTCCTGTGCTTCAGTTTGTGCCCATTGCCTCTTGTCCCGTCTCTGGGCACAACTGAAAAGAGACCAGCTCCATCCTCTCGACACCCTCCCCTCAGCTATTTATACATATTGATGAGGTTTCCCCTCAGTCTTCCCTTCTACAAGCTAAACAGGCCCAGTTCCCTCAGCCTGTCCTCGTACGACAGGTGCTCCAGTCCTCTAATCATCTTCGTAGCCCTCCTCTGGACTCGCTCCAGTACTCCCATGTCCCTCTTGTACTGGGGAGCCCAGAACTGGACACAATGCTCCAGGGTTGAGGAGAGGGGGAGGATCACCTCCCTTGGCCTGCTGGCAACACTCTTCCGAATGCAGCCCAGGATACTGCTGGCCTGCTTGGCCACAAATGCACCTTGCATAAAACATTATTGAAGTTACACTCTGTTGACAGTATGACTTTTAAGATAGCTGTAAGATCAAGGATAATGATGTACTAGGTCATCATAGATAGTAATGTTCTTAATACTGAAGTAATGTAAATGCAATGTCTTAACAACAGTATAAGATACCCTAAGTGTATATTATTGGATATATGACCATACATAGTTCATTAATTCATCTGTATACTGAAGCTGTGACAAGAGAAAAGGATGTCTTTGATGTTTTTCTTGCAGAGCCTGTTCTTCCAAGATGAGCTCTTCCATCCATCCATCATGTCATATTCCTACCAGTTCACAGAGGCTGTAAGTATTATAAAAAAAATCCTGCCTGAATGTTTACTTGATTTTAATCAACAAAGAGCACTATCTTGTTTGGATTCTTATGCAGTCATACTAACTACAAACTTGTTGTGTCAATACATAGAAAACAGACCTATCTCTACCCAACAGCAAACATCAAGAGGGACTGAGCAATATTAGGCAGCTAATGACAGGAAAAAGGGGAACGGTTTTAAACTGAAAAAGGGAAGATTTAAATAAGACAGAAATTAGGAGCAATACTTCACTCAGAAGGTGGTGAGGCACTGGAACAGTCTGCCTAGAAATGTTGTGGATGCCCCATCCCTGGAGGTGTTCAAAGTGTTCAAGGTTGGATGAGGCCCTGGGCAACCTGGTCTAGTGGGAGGTGTCCCTGCCCATGGCAGTGGGGTTGTAGCAAGGTGATCTTTAAGGTCCCTTCCAACCCAAGCTGTTCTGTGATTCTGTGATTCTGTGATTCTATGAATACAGGCTCCCGGTACTGGTTTAAAGGTAGCTCAGTGATCTGATGCCTGACAACTTCCTCCCTAGCTCCTTCCCGACATTGTTCCCACACATTCTTCTCCCAGCCTTCCTGTTACTCTCCCTTATGACAACTCCATAAACTGCCAGACCTTTCTATGAACCTCTTAAACTCACTAACACAGCGGAAAACTACACAACTGTTTTTGCTGTGTTAATTTTTCACCATATTAGAGAGATGGAATGAAGCTCAGAGGGGTCTGACAGGCTCCAGAAGCAGCACAGCAGGAGCAAACTTTCAGATGCAGGGAAGTTTGTAGGAACATGCTCCCTGCCTGGCAGTCATGTGTTGTTGAATCCCTTCCTACGTCACATGAAGACACACTTTTCTGGCTGCAGTACCACAAGCAGATGAACTAAACCAACAGCTCGCTGCACCAAAAAAGGATTGACCTTTCTCTCTGCAAGTTCCTCCCATTCTCACATGGGAATATCCAGCAAGGAAAAACAGGATGTTTCATTTGTTTAATTTGATTTTTGGGATGAGGCAACAACATAAAAGTAATGAAATTAGGAAAGGGCAATCACTGGTTATTATATGGAATTTTGAAGCTAATTAAAATCCTGGGAAAAACTCATGGAGATTAGCTTGTAGGTCTTGTGAACAGCCACACTGGTGACAAAAGCACTGTAACTCAGTATGTGTGAAACTGGATTTGAAGATGTTTCAAATGTACTTCAAAAACACTCCAGTATCAGCAAGGGGTTGCTCTGAATAATCTACACGGTCCTTCAGTTTCACATAACATTAAGCTTACTATCATACCATGTGCTGAGTTAAATGTAAGAAACTGTGGTTAAAACACACAGCTCCAGGAACAACAATAAATTTTGTCCAGTCATTTCAAACATTAACTGCAGTAATTCATTAACTACCTTCATTAAAAGGTCAACCGCTGTTAAATATATTTACCTCATGGATGTCTTTCATCCAGCTTGTTATGCCTTGAAAACTGTCCATATTTGTGATGTCATATACAAGCACAAAGCCTTGTGCTCCACGAAAATAGCTAGTACTAAGCGTATGGAAACGTTCCTGGCCAGCAGTATCCCTGAAAGAAACCATAAAAAGTCACCAATAAATGTATAAATAAATTTAAAATCAATGAATAAACTGTAGAACCTCTCCCTTCAAGAAATTATTTTTTTATTTATTTATTTTTATTATTTATTATTTATTTTCCAGAGTTGAACAAATTTTGAACCGTGTATGAAAGGAACGAGAGAATATAAGGATGGGAGGAAATCTGGGTGCCAGATTTCAAGTATATTCAGCAGTGAAAGAAATGCACTGAAGTTTATGCTGAGGAATACAGCACTACTAGGAAGGCTAAACCAGCAGCTGAAGTCTGAGTGTAACTTCAAGCTCACGACTTTATACACAGTTCATATATACAGTTCATTCACAGTTTATACATAGTTAATCTGCAAGATGAGTACAACTCAGGTGGCAAAAAATAAATAAATCTGGAGTACAAGCACTGCAGGAGTCAGATGACATCCTACATTCTGACTAGTACTTTGTAAACTGTGACACAGAGTGATCTGGTTTAGATGGAAGACAGGTATTTGGAAAGAAACGTAATATACTGGGATGCAGAGACTCCTACACATAATTATGCCTTAAGAAAGCTGCCAACAAGCCTTCAAGACTTTTGCATTAGAACCTGAGATGGAGTTAACTGCATATCTAACACAGGTCAGATAATTCAGGTATACAGCTACTCCTTGAGAAGTTAAATACTGATAAATATAGATAACCGTCTGTATTGGGTGCCTGTAGATATAGCTGTCTGCATTCCTAAATACCATTTAGAAAAGCCTCAAAAACAAACAAACAAAAAAGGAGTGTAGATTCCCAAAGATTCATCTGAATAACTTTCTCTTGGCAGTCATTTGAGCCTGCATTTGTTGGGTAATGAAATATAACATTTTCTTGCTTTGTCACTTCCCTCAATGTTCCCATACAATTAAATATACTTAATATGGTTTGTAGATCTGCATTGTGTGCATGCTGGCAACAGCAAAGTTTTATTGCTAAAGCAATCTAGCAACAACTCTCTTTTTAACTTACTTTAATTAAAAAGTAAGTTAATGCAAAAAAAAGTTTAGCTAATGCAAAAAATATGCTCCCCCCTATCTCAAATAAAAATTTAAAATGACCTACTACGTAAGAGTTGCACTTTAATGCAGGCATGCACATAAAAGCAGATGAGATTTTTCATGTTGTAATGCACTTTAGTTGGCTTTCATTTGTGATATAAATTAAAACTTACCATATTTGAAGTTTCACTCTTGTATCATTAAGCGTTATAAGCTTTACTTTAAAATCAATGCCTAGAAGAAAGAAGGAAATCTGTAACATTTCTCATAACTCGGATTTCCTTTTGAAGAATGTTTCTTAACTCTAGTTATCATGCAATTTTGAACAGAGGGTGAAAAGGAACTGTATCAAACAAAGAATAACTAACCATATAAATTTAAAATGGAAGTTGTAAAAGGAAATTATTCAGTGGTGAAGACAACTATGTGCCAATATATTACACTAAATGCAATGGAGGGGCAGGTCAAAGCAAAGGTGCAGATATTCCGAAACTACGTGTGCTTATTTCCATTAATAGACAAATGATAGGACAGCAGTTTCATGGCTTATGCACAATAATACTTGGCAAATACACTGGTGATTTCAGTTGTTTCCAATTTCATCACAAAGGCTATACATAGTTAGCAACGAATGCTTACAAAGCTGTTACATGCACAATGCCATTTTTCAGTCTTCAGTTCCAAATCCCTAAAAAATAATCTAGGGTTACATGAACAGGAATAGAAATTAGTTGCATTAGTTAAATGCAAAGACAAGCATACACTGGATGTCATTCAAATCAACAACTGTCTCTACAGTCTTTATCTCTGTGTATCCCAAATACAGATTGTTAATGCTAAAATCA
The DNA here is from genome assembly GCF_009769625.2 of Cygnus olor. Taxonomy (NCBI): domain Eukaryota; kingdom Metazoa; phylum Chordata; class Aves; order Anseriformes; family Anatidae; genus Cygnus; species Cygnus olor. The sequence goes on from NC_049170.1 coordinate 115,240,297, forward strand.
GGCACTAGCACTTGAAATCACTGCTGAGTATCGTCTCTACATACATTACAGATCCTTCCTCAAATATACTTTCCTTATAATTTATAGTGTTTTATTATATTATCAAATTAGTATGACAAGTGTGGTAAATGACACCTGGATTTGTGGCTTGTTGAAGCTCCAAACTTAACATTAAAATCTGCTTGCTATCACCTGCTACCTTGGACTGATATATCTCCTCACTATACTGCTGAAATTTGAAATACATTTCACTGGTTCCTCTGCTCAGTTTTTTTCCCCTGAAAATTAACCAGGCAATTACATTAAGTCAATTACATTAAGTAAAGGTAAGGCAGCATTGTGGTAGCTGGCCCTACTGCATTCTCCACGGTCAAGAATCCACAAGGCCAACATGCAGCTACTTAACTTCAGAGTTGCTCGTCACCTGTAGTAATGTCATTTGAAAGAAAGAAAGATTGCAAAAGCAGTATGATTTTAGGTTAGCACCATTGCACTGATTTCTACTGGAATCTGGCTGCCGAATTATTTTATCAAACGAAAGCATTTGTGGCAATAAAATAATGCAGTGAAGGAAATGTTCCCTTCTTTTTATTTCTGAATGTATTTTGCGCAAACCTTTGAAGAGTACATGCTCACATGCAAGAATCCAATGGTAGTAACATTTTTGTGTGCATGTGGCAAAAGAGTTTAAAATTATTATGATAATCATGTCCTTCACTTGATGAATTTTATTGAAGCTTCAATAGCAAGGGAAGATGAAATAATATAATTGGTATCTGTAATTAATATTACACAAAGCTTCCTTGATGGAATTAATAATGTTGGCTGGAAAGGTAATTTAAGCCAAATTTGCTCATGTGCTCATGTCAGTTGAAATTTAAACGTTACAGAAAACATTTGCTCCTGAAATTCACACGTTTTTGTTTAATTATCTGTATCACTTTCTACAATTGATGTTAGAGCACTTGAGAAGGACAAGGCACGTACTGGGAGGCTGGAAAGTCACTTTCAAACAGTGCAAAAAAATACAGCAAAAAATTATACTACAGCTAGGGATTCCCAGACCCATAGGAAACAGTTTTTATTTGACATACACTTTAATAATAAATTGATATAAGATTTTTTTTTATTTATAAAAAGGGAAGCAGAGTGCTGAATCAGACTAAAACTTAATCTAAATTAAAATAAGGCATATTGACTTCTTAAGTCAACTTCAAAATTTATTGACCTAAAAGGTCAATGAATGTTAGTGAAAAACAGAAGTCAATATGTTCTGCATGCATGAATTGCTCATGTCTTTATATGAAATTTCATGCAAACTTAGCAAATTGAAAAGACAAAAAAGAAAAATGAGAAATAAAATGCCAAAGACAGCTCACAGATTTCAGATGCTTTTAGACCTGTGTACTTACTATACAATATGATCAACATAACGAAGCTAGCATTGATTACTACTCTTGAGATGAACGTTATTTGAATGCAACAGCTTGTACTTGGTTCTTCTGAGCTGTCAAATAAAACCAAGAATGGGTACACTGAGTACAAGCTCAAATTCTAGTTGTTATTTCCAAGTTTTATAGCCATGAGATTAATTTTTTTACTTGCAAAATAATAAAAATGGCCATATTAGGACTGAGGCACCTTAACAACAACTAGGCCTAAGAAGCATTAAAATAGTTATCCACACAGGAATTCAGCTGTGAATTGCCCATCTTCTCCCTCAGTATCTACGAAACATCTTTGACCATGTGCAAAATCCTCTTCAGAGAGGTCTTCTGCAGCTGGCCTACAAAATTACAAAACGCTTTTCATCCCAATACAGCTGGCAAGGTCCTGAGCTCAAAGTACTCAAAGTACTCAAAAGGCTCAAAAGTACGTTTATCCAGATTAAAATGTGAGTTTGAGCAACTCAGACAGACAGCAGTGTACACGCTGGTGCAGCTCCTAGCCAGTCATACAGCATCTTCAGCTTTCTCTGGGAAGAGATAAGGAGCTGGTATCAACTCCCAAGCTCCCAGTGAGATAAACATAACGTTTACCTTTAATGTAATTGATTTCTGTTGATAAACTCTACTTTGTTTCCTTCTAAAGTAAGAATTGGGGTATCCACATACGTCAGAACTGGCTCTCTTACTCATAGTGCATTGAAAACAAATGCATAAATCACTTCAATTTGCAATTTTACTGTTAGGTCTTATACTTTACTCATAACAAATCTTTTTTTTTTTAATATATGAGCATTTTTCATTTTAATATAAGCAAAAGTTGCCTTTTGGAGAAAAATTCAAAATAAAATGATCTTTTTTTTTAATCCTAAAATAGGAGTTGAACCACTTTCAACTATGAAAGTCTGGGGGGGACTCACACCTCTACAGAAGTTTTTCCCACAGAAAATATGTGTCTGTGGGACCACAGCCACTGTAATCCAGCAAAATAAAAACCTTACAACCGGTGAGATCACAATCCTGTTCGCTTGTATACAAAAGGGATTTTTTAGTTTGTAAACTTTCCCTATGACGTTATATGCGATGCCATTGTTTAAACAAAAACATTTATTCTTTATAGTCTACTATTGCCTACTATTCATAATACAATGCATCTGCCTTATGATGCGTATAAGTTTAATTAGAAAATTGTAACTGCTTATAATTTACCCAAACTGCATAATTGAGGAGGAGGAAGGGCAACCATCCTTGAGTGTCTAAGTGCCACATAAATTGCTTTCAATGAAAATTTACTATGGATGCTTTTTTTTTTTCATTTCATAAAATACATTATTTTAGAAAATTTCACTACTGGAGCCTACTAGAAATTTTGTTTCCCTGCAATAACAGTTGGATTTTTTCTAGCAATACAAACCCATGAATCATGATGACAAAGAAATGAGACTCTCTGCAGCTCCAAGACAACCTTTAACTTCTGTGACTATGACCCTTGGCTGCTCTGGAAGGAGGTGACATATGATTTTGTCAGGAAACTCAGATGGCTGAGAAACCGAACAGCCTGGATAATCTTCCCTCTACTTTAATCAACGTTCCAGCTGGACAGGTAGGGTGAAATATCAATTAACATCAGACGAGCGTTCAACAGGCTGCATGACAGATAGGGTTCATTTGGCTGAGCTCGTGTGAAACAGGCATGCAAATGAAAACAGTTATATTCATAGTGTCGAAAAAGAGGAAGAAGACATTGTGAACAAAAAAATCTGAAATGTTGCGATGCATCTTCTTCCTTTACACCATTACCGACCACATCCATGCTGCAAAGACTCAGTTTTCTTGGTTGTAGCTGTCCTTGTGAGCAAGCAACTCCCACCTTCAACATCGCCACTTCGAAAGCCATCACCCACAATTGTATTGATTTTAAAAGTCCAAACTCCAACATGCCTCGTAAAATGGAATTAAGTGGGATGCCATGTTCCAGAAATAACTTGAAAAATCACTTGCAGTTAGCAAATACTACATTTGGGTGATTCACTTATATTTCAAATAAAATACATGCTTTAGAAGTTTTTAAATAACTCAGGAATAAGTTTCAGGAACAGTAATAAAACTATATAAGGTTAATCTTGGTCCATAATGGTTATCAAACTGTTTTATCTTTGCTATTCTTTACAGTCTTTCAACCCACAACTGGGGAAATATATTCTTAATATCATGAATATGCTGGAGTTTTTGACTCTATGATAGATTGGATTTAGAGTACAAAAAAATTCCATCTCAAAATAATAATCTCAAGGTTAGGTATCTAAGTTCCAATAGAAAATGCATTAACAAAGCTGATATTTATGATGTCCATGATGTTTCTCACGGACATTCCTTAAGACTCCTTGTTAAACCTCCTGTAAGTTATAAGGATCAATTTCACTACATTTCTGCTAGTTGCATTCTTCCCTTTTTGTCAGTGCTGGTTTCAGAAGGTGCTTTGCAATAACATGCAGGAAAATAAGGGTGGGTTAGTCAGTGCTCATGTGGACAAGTCAAGTAATTTCATATAAGTCCAGTATTCCCTGTTACAAAATAGGACCAACTGCTGCCACAGATACTACCTATTATTTATTGAGTTAAGCAAACTCTTTCCACGCTGAAAACTATATAGAGCCGTGCATGTTTGAAATATCGGAAGACACAATTTCTTGTGCACACTTTAACTTTCTGTTAAAGAGCACAGAAAATGGGTAAAAATTAAATAAATATGGACATGAAGACTTTCAAAAACAAAAAATTCCTGCTCAAGAGACCTCTAAAATTTCTGCAAAAACCAAAACCACCACAGCCATGCTGCACGACTTCGTGTTGATGACCACATGCGGTGTGAGGAGGGCCAACTTGCCACTCGCCAGACACTGCGAGCCAGGACCACGGTGGCAGGGGACAGCTCCTGGCACCCAGCTTCTGTGGGGGTACGGGGCTGGCAGCACAGGGACACAGCCCCAAATCGTCTGGGTCTAGCAGGGCCAACTACTGCTGCCGCCTCAGCGGTGGCTCTGCTTTAATAATCAGGCATGCAGAATACGCAGACTTCATAATCACCCACGGTGGAAGCTGTCTTGTCTTTATGCGGCCAAAATATATCAAAACAAAGATAAAAGCGTTCCTGTCAGGAAAGACAGAGGAACTGGGCATCTCCCTGAGGTTTGGAAATGCTCCGCAGAAGATAAGGTTATCTCTGTGAGTACCACTGCCGGGCCTCCATCAGGAGCCACGAGCGCGCTGGTACAGGACGAAAGAAGTTGCCTTCCTAAGTCCAAAAAAAAAAAAAAAGGGGGGGAGAAAAAGCTCCAAATGTCACAGGTGAAGCGCACACAGGTGGAGCTATGCGGTTCTGGAGCCGGGACGCGTTTGCCCCCGGCAGGGCTGGGGCCGGGCAGCGGGGCGGTGCGGGGACAGCGCCTCTCCCCTCGGCCACCAGCACCTGCGGCGAGCCCCGAGGGGCCGGCGGGGCGCCGGGGGGCGGCGAAACGGGACCAGGGCCGGGCTCGGGGCTGCGGGACAGGCCCGGGGCGGGCGGGCACTCACCGATCGTGGCCAGGTAGGAGGAGGAGGCAGCCGCGCCGGGCTCCGTGTACCTCCGCACGATGGAGGTCTTCCCCACGCAGGACTCCCCGGCCATCACCACTTTGACCAGCAGCGCCGGCTTCCCCGCCGCCGCGCCCTGCCCCAGCACCGCCATGGCACGGCCGGGCCGTGCGGGGCCGCGGCCGCAGCTCTGCGGCCACCCCGCCGCCACGGGGGCGGGCACCGGCGTCCCTCCGCCCGCCGAGGCCGTCAGCGGCTGGGGGCCGAGCCGGGCCGTGAGGAGGGCCGTGAGAGGCGGGGGGGTCGGACTGGGACCGAGCTGACTGTGCTCATCCACCCCGCCGGATTTCGCCCTCGGCCTGCGTCAGTGCCCCTCTGCCGGATTTAGGGGCCGGCCATTGGTGTGGTGCCTCCATCGCGAGGCTGGACTCTGGAGCAGGACCGTGTTAAAACTCCTACCGATACCACACAGCCTTACCTATGCTGGGCTTCAGGCACTGCCTTGAAAGAGCATTAAGAAATTCTGCATAGGTATTGTGATTTTTTGTTTTGTTTTGTTTTTCATGTAGTTTCACCACGGGATGAAAGAAGGAACTTTCACAATGCTCCGTAACACTTCCTCAGTGAAGCACAGAAATAAACAGTCTGGTTTGTCTTTACTTCCTAGCGTTAGAGAGAGCAAATAATGTTGAAAGAATTTCATCTCTTTCACTTTCAATTTGTCTGGCACGGTGACTTGTGGTATAAAGAACAAACATATATCTACCATGTAGATTTGCTGTTTATGTCTGGATGTTTCAACTCCCATACTGTCCGAATAGTAAGGCCCTTAGCCACTTGCTAAACTGGTGTGATAGATTTAGGAGTGGGACATGCTTTGAACTAAAAGTGCTAACAGCAGGTTACAAATATTTGTCTTTATCTAAGCCTGTAGTAACTCCTCAGGCATTTTCATCTTCAATCCTTCAAGCAACCTGCAATCAATTCACGTATCACCGAGCATCAGGTTCAACACAGTCACTTTTTGTGGAGGACAAATCAATGACTCTGTGAGCTCCCCAAAGCACAGTTTGGGAAGTCTTCTTATCAAAGGCCCCATCGGCCCGCTCTGAACCACATACAAACCTGCATCTCTGCTTGCCAGTATCAGACTGGTTCACCACAAACCTTTAGGACTTTGTGGTAGCAGATCTCTAATGGGGAGCAACAGCTTGTTTCTTGATCTGTGCAGTTTCTGTGATTGCTAGAAGAATGAGAATTTATGCTATAATTATCAAATAAGCAGTAGGAAATGACTGATAAAAACAACTGCTGAGTTAGCTGGTCTTTTCATGAGTCATTTTTGAGACATGACTGTGTATAAAGCTACCACTGCCAAAGAAAGTATCAGTCAAAGTGTTCCCATTGGGGACAGAAAAATACTGTGTGTTGATAAGACATTCTTGAATGACATTTCTGGGAAAAGTCCTTATAGGATACTTTCATCTGGCATGGTCATATGATGAAAGCATTTGTGGAGCTCTTGCAGTACAATAAAGCTGCAAGTATGTGACTTGTTCAACAAAATGAAGGCTTGAGGAGAACAGGATTCCTGTCTATCAGGGATTAAACAATAAGGATGAGAAAAAAAAAAGAAAAAAAAGAAAAAAAAAGGAAAAAAAAAGCTGTTTAAACAAAAGGCTAATAGAATGAGTAGATACACAGTGACCATGAATGTGGCTGAACTGAAAAATATGTGGTTTCTAATGACATTACAGAACATTCTTTCAGCTGAGGTAAGCAGGAGGAAAAATCTTGATAGACGGAACATGATGGGCCTATAAAGGATGTTATAACTGCCAGCAATAGGGGAAAACTAGACTTCATGAACCAAAATACTTCCTATGAGAAACATCCCCTGCTATCTAAGCAGATTTGTAAAGTTCTGCTTCTTCATTCAGAGATTTGAAGCTACTGTTGATTGTCCCAGATCTGAACTATCGTGGGGTTCTAGCATCATGGGTTGGTAGCTGTCATGGATCAGAGATGATGATGTGTATGGGGAGTCTGTAACATGATTCTATGATTTATGGATAATTTAACATTTGCAACACCAGCTATGTCTCTGGCTGTGAATCAATACCACTTTGGTACTTCCACCTCCTGTCTGGCAGGGATTGGGATGGGAATTCCCCTGCCACCCTGCAGCAAAACTACCTTGCTGCATTGTAGCAAATTTGCCCAGAAGCAGAAGAATTTAATCTACCTGTGCTAGATCCATAGCTTTCCAGGGGCAGCATTGATCAAAAGTGAGGAATCTGTAAGACCACAAGTGCCTCTGCTAAATGGTCAGAGTGGCTAAAAGTGCTTCTACAGAGCTGCCCAGAAGTGCAGAAAGGTAGGGCCTTTCACCTTGGTTTCTGGATCAGTGCCTACCCAGCACCTCAGTTCAGTGGTGTGCTAAAAGCCTCCAGGCAAAACCTCCTGAGAATCGAGAACCGAGAATCGTTGAACAGAGCCATGCCAGAAGCTGCCAGAGGGGCTGCAGAAGCGAGGACAAGGCTGGTGAGTGCTCTGCCATGTAGCCTGGTGCACTGACATGATGCATGGCACGCCTGTGTGGGCAGCACATTAGTTTAGAGATATACCTGAAGACTTTGTCTTTATGGTGGAGCCTTCTCCAGTTCTCAGCCCTGAAGCTGTTGTCCACGAAACTGCCTTCTCCAAAGGAGAGTAACGCTGCAACTGCCTGAAGCAGTTAGGTTTAGATGATAGCGTGGACTGATGGTGTTAGCAGTGATGTTACGCTAGCTCAGCCTGTACCCTGTGTTGTCTGTCACACCAACCTATTTAAATTAAAAGTATCTCCAGAAATTTTGTACATTCGAGTGTTGATTTATGAGCAATATACAAGGCTGAATTCTAATTAATTTCTTAATGAACCGCCTAATGCCCAAGGTTACCATTGCTGTCAGTGGACTGCACTATAGCTTTCCTCACATTCCTATCCACAAGGGGACAGTCTTTCCATCTCTTACCACCGACTAAAACAATTTAAAAGTTAGCTCCTTGAAAAGCTACCATGAAATGAATTAAATCTCATTTATTTTAAAATACATGTTCATACCTTATAAAATGTTCCACATCTTTGTAAACTATGTGAAGTTACTGAATTTATTGAACTAGTCATAAGTAAAGTTAGTTTAATGAAGCTAATGACTTGAAAATAATGAGTGTACAGCTACAAGACAATCAGTACAAAGCACAAAATAAAGTTGTGGTGATGTACTTTGAGATATCCTTGGAAAAGGATGTCTTTTCCTCTCATTCATCTCTTTTTCTGGACTGGTTACGTACATTTCTTTGACGCTATCTTTCCAATAATGTGATAAATAGTAATAATAATATCAGCAGATTTTTTAATAGAATTTTAATGGGAGAGCTTTTCATTTTAACACAGAAAAATGACTAGAATTATTAGAAATTAGTTTTATAAAGTGTTAGATTATCATGACATTGCTTTCATTTTTCATTAAATACTTGTGAATGGTTAGTATTACTTTTATACATATGATACTTATATTTTTGTTTCTTATAGGAAAGGTTCGGTTTAGGTTTATCTTAGTTTACTCCCATAGTAACAGCGGGCTTCTGGCATTTTCTCAGAGTGCCTACACAAATTTTGGGCTTCACCTCCTAGTTTGCCTTACTGTTTCCTACTACACAGAATGTGCACTAACACCAGTCTCTTATGATGAGCCAGTGACTTGTTACAATAGCTGATTTTTAATATAGCCAAATGGCTGCAAAAGGTGGGCTAACTTTTCACTGCAGTTACAGAAAGTACTGTAACTTGCTCTGAACGTAGGGAGGAACCAGAGAGATTCAGCAGCATATTTCATGCAAAACATCCAGCATAATCTCGTCACTGAGCTTGCTTGGACATTCTTGCAAGAAACCATTACTAAGGGGAAAAAAAAAAGAAAAAAAAAAAGGTAGCTATAAAACTATAAACCAAGGCTCAAGAAACAGCAGCATTTGAGTACAGCACTGTTTTTGAAACCTAATGGGACCATTACAGATGCCACAGCCTCCTTAACGAAATAAAGCTTACCAAGTATTGCAAAGAGGTTAAATATTATTTCCATTTGAAATTATTTTGGTGTAATATTAGAATACTAATTCAATTAAACATATTAGCAGCATATTCATGTACTTTTCCCTGAGCTGAAGGTCTAAGCTAAAAATGGTAATGAGAAGAAAGAGCAAGGTTTAATTTGGATTTTAAATCCTCAGTTATAAGTCACTGCTCATACCAAGATTACTCACTGAATAGGTTCTGTTAAGTGACAAAAGTGAAATTCTTTGGTTTCATTAGTGTTAAGATAAAATCACTTCTGAGTGGACAAAAGTGAGGTAAATTATTCGTGTTAGGCAAAACAGGGTTCACTAATCCCTAAATTAAATTTCTGGGCCAACTGTAAAGTATCTTAGTTATTTAGGAGACAGGATTCATTCTTAAACTGGAGCATAATTGGAGTATAATGTTTAAGATTTCGTCAGAGAACAGTGCATCTCTCAGTCAGAATGACTCAAATGTGGGGTTACTGATGAAAACTGTTGAAACAGCGATTACAATGAGATACATGTTTTCTATAGCTGCTTATGTCCTGTTTTGGAGTTGTAGGGTCTTTTCATTTTATTTTCTTTAATAATAGAAGTCATTGTTACTTGTTGGGTTAGCTTATTACCCTCAGTTAACCTATCTCTTGATACCTTCTGGTTCAAAGTCACAGTTCTGACCTAGGGATAAGGACAGATATTAGCAGAACAAAATAAAATAATGCAAGCCTTACATCAGGGGTCCCGACCTCTTCAAAAACTTAGAATTTAGACCAAAAAAAATGTTGCCCTCAGTCTTGTCTCAACACCATTGCTCTTGGGCCCACAAAAATTGTTACTTACAGATATTTAGAGAATTGCTAATAGCAGCTTCAAGAACGGCTTTTATAGTTTCCATATTAGAAAAAAAGTAGTCTTTCTTCTGCAGCTCCTCTTGCAATGTATGATTTTTTAAAAATCTGGAGCAGCAGAAGGAATAGCTGTCTTAGGAGAGCATAATGACTGCTAGTTAATAAAAGTCTGTTTATTCCTGAGGTTCACGCAGAAAAAATCACAACATTATGGTAGGTAGGGGCACAAATGTTATTTTTTTCCTTAGCTTGAGCCTGCCTCACCTGTAATATTGAAATATCGGGATGTGGTAAGTGAAAACTGAAACTTCTGACCAGTTCTGGTGTCTCAGTGATGGACAGCTGTCAGTTACTCACTCACTGTCAGCCTTGCTCACTGAACAGCCTGAGAAGTGCGAGCTTTAAATGAACACACTTCTTCCAGAGTCACTTGGACTTCCCTGTTGCTCTAAACCGTGCTCTCTGTGGGTCATTGGTTAGTTATCTGTCAAAAGATTTTCAAAATCATTGTTTAGTGTTACATTTCTAAATTCATTTATAGGAACCTCAGAAGCTATCTAGCTGCACAAATGCTAAATGGAAGCTGCTGGATCCTCAGAAATTCTGTAATTAATTTTGCTGCCTACATACAGCTTTAGAAAATAACCTATTAGAAACTAATTCTTTAAAAAATGTATTTACCAGAGATTGCTATACTTTTATTGGATAGAAACGTTTGAAATTTTCCATACGGTAGGTTACCAATAATTATCTCTGCGCAGGTGCTTCCTTGAGCAGCAAGAGCAGCGTCTCGGAGCAGCCAGTTGCCCATCGTCAGGAGTGAGCTGCTCCAGCAGCCGCTGCACAGCCCTGGTGAGCACTTCCAATTACACACTCGGGAGTTCCCACACCACACCGCACCGCTGATAAGTCTTTCAGGTGTCTCAAGCAATATATGTACCTCTCATATATATTATATCATATTTGCTTTTTTTTTTTTTTTTTTTTTTTTTTTTTGCCACTAGGAATATCATCAGAGTGCATGTAAAACCACACAAAAATACAAGGAGTATTGACTGGGGTGCCTTCCTATTCAAGTGGCCAGTTACCATATTGGAAAAGGAAGTAGGGTTTCATAGGACTTGTCCTTGGCAAAACTAGGTTTTCACCCCTAAAAAAATATTTATCCCGGTCTCTTGGGTGTTGAAAGGGGGCCAATTGTCTATAATTTTGCATTTTCACTCTTAGCCTTTTTTTAGGTACATACTTTGCCCATCTCTGGGATGTGATTTAGCAGCTTTTGTTTTATCCAAGTTTCTAGGGAAGTTAGTTAGGTTGTTCCTCCTAAGGCCTGCACTCTGTTCTCTGTATTTAATAAAATTTAAGTGTTTTGTTACACATTACCAGATAAGCATTTTGTGACTCTTTGAAACAAAACTTGAAACATATTGTAGCAACAACAGGATTCATTTGGAACAACCAGACCTTAAACATTTGGTGAGTGTTAATTTTGTGGGAGAAAATATCTTTTCAGAGAGAAATGCTAACATGATTATTTGATGCAGGGCTTCTTTGGGTATTTCCAGGATCATATTCATCTTGAAAATGATAAATAAGGAAACTACTACAAGAGAAAACTCAAATACAACTATTTAACTAATACTGGTGAAACTGTGTGTTACCATGATAAATTGATAGAAAAGTGGTTGAGGTTTTCACAGAACGTTTATGGGAGTATCACAGGCCCGATTCTTTACTCTGTAATACCAATTTTATTAGATGGTTAAATAAATTATATTGGCTCCAAAGTAATGGAAGACACTTTCTAGGAGAAGTACTGCTGCAAAACTTTACAAAATACAGTTTATTTGTAAGGCAAATGAATCTGAGTAGTTAAAAGAGTTAAATGCAAGGAATTCAGCCTGGTTCTGTAATAGGCATGCAGTGCACATTAATATTGTCTCCTCGGTGTTTAGAACGTGCTCAGGTCTACAAGAAGAAATGAACACTTCTCATGATTATACAGTTTACGGGCTGAAACCCAGAGACAAGGGGCTGTGGTACATTCGAGACAAAGCTGTGTGTGTGTAAGAGCGGAGCAGGTCAGAGCCAAGCGAAGCACGCTGGCCACATCCAGGCATGCGGCTGCAGGAAGGATGCAGGGGAGATGAGAGCTCAGCAGAGCAGAAAGCCATAAGGGCTATTTGCCCTTGATTATTTCAGAGGGACCGGGAAGTGTTATTAAAATATACATGTGTTATTAACGCGTTCCTCTGGCCATAGTGAAAGCAGTGATTATTTTAGGAGGGATTTGGTAGGTGAGTGGCTTAATGAACTGGAGAAAGGAGAATATTTTGCATAGAAAGTACTGTTAGCAGTAGAATGGAAAGGGTTGTGAGAACAGGGCAAGTTAGAGGCACTGACCAGTTCTGTGGAGGCAAAGTCAAGAAGTCAAAGCTGATAAACCAGGGAGAGTTCCTCAGTGTGTTCAAAACAAGCACTGCAGTGATCACAGTGACAGGCAATTTCAGCTGATTGAAGAGAAGTAATATGAATAAATGAAAGATAGGAGGATTTCTATAACCAAAGTGAAAGACAACTGAGGCAGAGAGAAATACTTTAGTTACAAACAGGAAGGATTCATTCTAATACTTCATAGGGAAAGAAATAATGCTTGCTAATTTCTCAGCTGTATGGATAGAATTAGAAGACTGATGTACAGAAGGGGGAGGCATTCAATAGTCTCACAACCCAGCATTTTCAGTGACTTCCTGATCTTTTTCCCTCTTCACACCCTCTCCTCTTTCCTTCTTTGCCTACCTTGTCTTTTCCATCCCCACTAAAGGTACTACCTCATAGGAGTTTAAAGCATATTAAGTTCATAGTATAAGAGGCGCAGAAATGAAAAGGGAAAAAAGCTAACAGTTTTATACATTTCTTGCACCCATCAAGAAGTTTATGGCAGTACTGAGATTTTTACGACCTCAAGTTGCCCTAGTTGGGCTTTATGGACATTTCAAAACGCAAAGTTAATTTAAGGTATAGTATGAGTAATCTATAGCCACATGAATCCCTTTGACTCAGACAACTACAGCAATTTATTTATTTCAGCAATTCAGTTTATTTTGAGCTTATGCTGATGTGTGTGTATTATAAAAGATAGTTTAGGGCTAAAATTATGCTTTATTTTGGTTGGCACATTGAAAGTTACCTCCCATATTTATCTCCCATTATCTCCTTAAATGAAAGTATCCTGGTAAACAGCATCACTGCCTGTCTTCGTGCCTGCTCTCAGTTTTTTTTTAGCTAATTGTCCTATGTCTGACTTCCAGGTAAAGCTGGCCATGAGAAGCAAAATCTGAAAGTGCTCTTACTTATGCACCTGAAAACATCAGCCTAACAATCACCTATCCTGGTCTTTTCTTGTAGAAAACATGTCTGCTGACGACTTTGCCACTGAAATATTTATTATATGGGGGAGGAGGGAAGGAGGAGGGAGGGAGGGACGGAGGGACAACAATCAGCCAAACAAAAAAACAGTGGAATAGTTTTTATTTGATTTTTAGATGACTGTTTTCTGATTTAATGGATGCTGCTAGTTTTAGACTTGTTTTCACCACTTTGACTGTATTTTGCTGTATATCAAAAGCACACAGGGTTGTGGCTAGACCTTTCTTATGTATCATATAAATCTATTTAAGTGAATAAATAAATAAACACTGCCACGATGGAGTAAGAATGAAAGATTGCATTGATGCTATTAGGAATAAAAACATTTTGGAAGTACCACTATCAAATCATCTGTGAAAATGCAATATAGGCACATGCACACGCAGCACCTGCAGAATTTTTTCCTTCAGATAAATGTCAAAAATGCAGAAGTCCACTTTCATTTGAGTAACTGACATGTTCTTCAAACCCACAGACTGCTTGGCAGATAGCAGTGCATCTTCCATTAATCCTTAAAAATTTAAATATCAGCTTATTTAGCATTCTGAAAGCACAGTAAAGAACAATATGAGTATTCAATGCCTAGATCGTATAAGGTTCTTCCTAGAAACGACTGCTGTAAGAATAAGGCTAAATCAGTATCAGCTAAATCTGTGGTAGATAATGTAATTTATGTTGCTATGTATCATGTTAACGACTCCAAAACAATGTGCACATTATATTTTTTTCATTTGCAATTTAGGATTCTCAGCATAAGAGACGCAGAGACAAGGATAACCCATGTTTTCCATGAGAGATTCATGGAAACTGAAAAATAAGGTCTTTTAATAGTTCATGATAACTGTTTTTCTTGGCTTAAGTGTAGGTTTTAAAAAATGGTGCTCATTGTTTTGCTTGTAGTTCTTTCATGCATGGACAATCGTGCTGATGATGCATTTACTTCAAGTGAATTTTCCAATTGAAAAAGTGCTCTTGAGTAGTTTAAGTACTATGAATCACCAAAAACTCATCTAAGTCCCATAAAAGCACTGGCTGCAAAAACCAGCCCTGAAAAGAAGACATATTGGGATTGTTCTGCATGATTCAGCTAAACAGAAATATATTTTGTCGACACAGAAGAATTTGAAGAATTTGACAGTTCTGTAAAAATGAAATTGTAATCTGCTAGAAAGACAGAAATTAACTCTTCTGGAACCCCCTGGTTATATCCCTCGGTCATTCCTCACTGGTCCGAAGCAGAGATTCTGGATGTGAGAACTTCAGCCCTTGAAATGCAGCATTTGTGTGGGATATATTTCATTCCTCATGTCTTTCTCTACTTTTTAATTTGGTATGGTCTCTCTTCTTTCTTATTTTTCTTTGGCTTAGTCCGATTGTTGGAAGTCCTTTTTTTTTCTTTTTTTTTTTTTTTTCTGTGATCATTGCCTGCACCATTTGGGCAACTAATATTTCTGAGACAGTGTCTGGTTAGTATGAATGCAATTTATTTATTTCATATATGATAATATTTCCACCGAAACAGCTTCGAGTCATAGGTAGTTGTCAGGGAGACCGATTTTCAAGTTATTATTCAATTCTTTTGTAATTTTTACTTAAGGCTACCTTTGGAAGCAGATAAAATTAGTTAGTAAATTGTAGCACTTGAGCCTTTCAAAAACGTAAAATATTTCAAAATGTTAAGCTCTTGGCTTAGATTTTTTTTTTAAACTTATGTTTGAACTTATGTTTAAACTTATGCTTGAATGTTTAAACTTATGCTTATGTTTAAACTTATGTTTAAAGTTGCAACTTTAAAAAAGCAATTTAAATATGCCGAGAGTTTTTTAGAAGTTGATGAAGCTTTCTGTGCCTTGGATAACGCTGTGTTACCTCAGGTGAGCCACGCAAGTGCAGGGGCTTCCTCGTGCTTGGAGTTTCTGTCAGGGAAAGGCCCTGGAGCCTGCATCCAGTCACAGACTGCCGGGCCCATGCAGTGCTCCTCTCAGGGCTGAGATGGTTGCAGTGGTCGCAGCGCGTTTTCTGCTTGCCATCACTTATCCAGCTGTAGGCCCTTTAGTGCCAGTGCCTGGGATGGTGGATAAGTTTATATACATATATATAAACCCGTCCCTGGGGGTGTTCAAGGAAAGGTTGGGCCTGGTGCTTAGGGACATGGTTTAGTGAGTGACATTGGTGGTAGGGTGATGGTTGGACCAGATGATCTTGGAGGTCTTTTCCAGCCTTAATGATTCTATGATCAGCTCCAACTTGCCATGGTGAAAGACAATGATTTTGCCCACATGCATCCACAGCAACCACGTTTGTTTTGATTCTGTTTTCGAGGTAATTCGGATACCACATTAAGATGTCAGTGGAATTGGCATGAGGGGTGCCACAGGAGCTGCCTGAGCACCAGCCACCAGCCCCTTCCCCGAGCCACCTCTGTGACAAGGCTGGTTGTGCTGATGCTTATGAAAATGAAGTGAAACAAAACAAAACAAAACAACCAGAAATTATGCACCTACAGCGTGAGGTTTTGCCCTTTCTAACTCATCACCTCTGACACCCAGTAATGATGCAGCCAGAGCTAAGAGCAAGATTGTGGCAGTGACTGAAGGGTTTTGTCAGTGAGGGGAAAAGAGTTGTCTCAACCCAGTTCTGCAGGCTTGGTGTTCCTCAGGTCCTGAAGTGCAGTCCCACAGAAAGGAAGTGCTCAGTCCTGAAGCACTGGTGCCACTGCAGGGACTGAGGAAGTCCTCTTGTGCAGACATGGCCTCAGGCAGTCACGAAGCCTCTGACAGCTGCCATCAGCTCCACTCCTGTTGCAGTAGGCAGGGCAGGTGGCAGGAGCATCCCTGTACAATACAGTGCTCTGAGGGTTTTGGTCCGTGCTGTGCCACCACGGGGAGCCCAGGTGGGCCACAAAACCCACATGAGACAAGGAGCCTGAGCTCACCAACTGTGCTGAGCCAGTGGCCACCCCAGCCTTGAAGAGAGGTTGAGTCCCAGATGGTTCAGTGCAGAGCTTTTCTTCAGGAGTATTTTCAAGCCAGTGTTTGTTGTAGATGGCTTTTTAGTTGTTAATCAAATATCCAGGAAAGACCTAGAGGAGGCCTTGGAATTGAAGAATGTGGAAATTTGGCTGAGTAGTTACAGTCCCAAATTCTGGGAGTTTGGTTACAGTTCCTTGGGAGTCTGGAGTAAGAGTGTCTGAAATGTCCTTCAAGGGCGAAAGAAACTTGAGAAAATTTAAACATTTATCCCATGTTTTATTATTTGGTAGATAAGCCAGTTAGCCTTACTTTGAGTATTAACATTCTCATGCTGTTCTTTGAAATAAAACACTCTATGAAGGTGAAATGTAATTAAGTAGCTCACACCCTCTGATGAGCTATTAGAACAGTAACTGTAGAATAAGCAGGAATAAATAAATAGTCTTTTGGCCTCTACAGCTTCTTAAGGAACATAGAAGACGTCTTCCTCTTCCCCACTAAAAAAAGTAAAAAAAAAAAAAGTGTTGGGGGAAGATATGGAGGGGAGGAAAGCTATATGAACATGAATGTTTAATACCCATTGAAGAGACACATAACAGAGGATGCATTTATATCACAAAGTGAAAATGATCAATGCTCAGTTCTAACTCAGCTTCATCATCCTGAAGACATGCCTCTCTTAAGTACAAGCTCTGTTTTAAATCAAGAACATTTGCTTTGATTTACAGTTAAAACAAATCAAACTTCCATCCAGGTCTACAACCCGCCTCCCCCTTCCTACCCTCCCCCTGCAAAGGCAAAAGAGTGATTTGGCACAACATTTGAAATATTGATCAAACAATTAAATGTTCTTTTGGGAGGAAAAAAAAAAAAAGGTGAGAAAGGCCCATATGGATTGTTCTGCAAAACTCCTACAGTGGGGCACACAGATTGTGCAACTTTATGACAAGCTCACTTCCCTTTTCAACATAAAACAAAGAACTAAGTTTGCATTTCTAAAACGTTTCTCTTTGCAGTTTGCCTGTTAAGTTTGAATATTGGCACAGAATATTCAAACAGTATCAAACTAATGTTTTTGGAGAGATTTTTTGTTTGTTTGTTTGTTTGTTTTGTTATCCTTTGGTGGTTATTTGCACATCAGGAATTTTGAGGTCACTGTTAGGACTTTCTGAAAGTAGAATGGCCAAGAACTACTTTTTGTGCTGTCCAGTCACATGCATATTCCCTCTTTCCTACTCTGCACAACGCTGATTACACTGTTTTCACAGCTGCCTCATCTGTCATCTCCCAACACCCTTCCTGAGGTTTCCACCCTGCTTATCTTGCTAACATTGTGCTTCACAGGGCCAAAGAGGTGGGAGAAGCCAGGATGGGTGACATGAGGGCTGGAAGGAAGGGGAGGATGCTATGCAGCTGAGCCTCAGCACTGATACCTGACGTGCTCCTCTGGATGAGCAGGGGCTTCACGGTAAGCGTATGATGGACTGACATCTACATGCAGGACTGTAGTTTCGTATTCCCAGTCTTCGTGCCTGAGACTTGGTTTGTCACCTGTTCACTGTCCTGCTTCACTGCTTTTCCTCTCCACTACACAGGCCTGTTCCCCAGCACCATGTATGGGGAACAACTGGTGAGTTAGAGGGAGAACTGAAGCAGACTGTGAAAGCCGACTCTGCGGTTGTTTGCAATCTGCAATTGTTTGTACTATGTTAGGGGCATGACTTTTCTTAAATTAAATCAAGTTCTGAGAAGTGACATATCCCAGAGATGACTTTGTTTGTAATTTCGAGTTTGTGGCTGTTTAAGTTGAGGAACAAAATTACCCCAGACTGCTTCAGGTTGTGGCTAACCAAAGCAGTGCTGAAAAGTCAATGGTGGTGCTGTGGTTGTGGAGACTGAGGCAAGTATGGCTGTAGTTTATCCAGAAGTGTTTGTCCACAATATTTTCTCTGAAATAAGAGCAGTCAGCACTGAAGGAGTGCTTCAAAGCTCTTCGGGAGCCACATGTAACACACATTACACAGGCCGTAAGAGTATGTCAGCTCAAAAGAGTACTGCAGAGAGGCTGACCAAATCTCACCTTCCAAATAACCTAGAGATGAAAACAAATAATGAAGCACGTAGCAGGGAAGTTACATGGGATAAGCCTGGAGAATGATAAATACAAGGTTTATCTTTAGAAAGCAGGGAAAGGAAGAGCCAGAGACTTATAGAACAAATAATCAAACTAACTGCAAAGACAAATTGGGTTATTCAAGTATACAAATTGTACTAAACCAGCCTAATTTCCTGCTATGACGGGATAACAAGACTTGTGTACTAGGGAAGAAGAAACAGAGTCCATAAATCACAACTTTGGCGAAGCTTTTGTAATGGCTACATATGGAATCCCCTTGAGTATGTAAGGGAGATATGGTCTAGATAAGTCAGTTCTAAACCATTCTGAAACCTAAAGGGTATGGTTATTAATGGTTCACTGCCAAACTGGAGCCTGGTTCACGGGGGAATATCCCAGAGGTCTGCCACGGACCTGGTAATACTGAGTTGAATATTCATTCAGAATAAATTTCAATAACAGCATTGCTGGTGAAATAAAGAGCATGCTTGCTAAATTTGCAGCAGACAGCACGCTGAGGGAGCTGCAAACACTTTGAAGGGCAGAATTAGGGTCCAGACTGTACCTGATGTCTTGGGGAAGGTGATAAGAAAAAAACACTGCATAAGTTCATAAGGAAAAACCCTACTCTTATCAAGGAAAATTTGCACTCCAAAACCATAAAAATCGGAATGACTGACAAGGCATACAAGCCACAGAGAAAATCTTGAAGTTAAAGATGCATGTTGTGGGAAAAAGTTACATATTGTACTGGCCTGTATAAAATAAGGCACGTCATCTGCAACATACATGAAGTTTTCTTCCTCTGCTCAGTGCAGGTGTGGTGTCAGCAGGAGAATGGTGTCAAAGTGTTTTAAATACCCTTATAGAAAGATGCAGGTGAAGTGAGCTGCATCCAGCCATTTTCTTTTTCTCTCCTCTGGATTCAATGACAAAATTAAAGGAACTGGGCTTGTTCAATCTAAAGAGTAGAGAAATGAAAGCAGACAAATTAACCATCTTCAGAAACATAAACGGCAAAGAGGGCAGGAATAACCTCAAAGAGGACAAACATAACCTGTCAACAAGTAGTAAAGAGTGTGCAATGCATCATGAGAGATTTACTTTCAGTATTGGGAAATGTCTGAGAGCTACAGCAATGAGAATATTATGCATTATCTAGGCAGATGCTGGCATCATCATTTTTAGGATCTGTTTAGAAAACATTGCTCAGGAAAGATATAATAATAATAATAATAATAATATAATAATAGATATAGCTGATGAGTGGATAGATGGCCTTTCCAAATCCCTTCCTGTTTGTGATGACTCTATAAACGTGTTGGATTAAATATCAGTGTAATAAAAGCAACTCAAAATAATCTTCAGCCAACAGATGTGATAAGATTTCAGTATCCCAGTTTCAATGTTGTTCTTTCCTGCCCTCAGCAAAGCAGGGCGGGACTGGCCCTTGGCATAAGAGCCTGTCTAAACCATCAGATCACTGAGACCAGCAAAACAGCACCGTCCTGCTCTGTGTCCTGCTTACTCCTCAAAAGTCAGGCTGGAGAGAGTGAGGTAGCTAGACCAAGTTCATGTTGGGGTGAATGACCCTTTCCAGGATCATCATCTCTATCCTCTGGAAGAAGAAGGATTGGCAACGCCTTGGCTCCAATCCAGCACTACCCTGTTCTTTCCCTTTACTTTTTCTGAGGCAGGAGTAGAAATGTGCTTGTATTTTGCTCACACTGTTGAGAAGCCTGTGCCATCCTTGCAGAAGAGAGAGATACCAATCCCAATAAACTTTCTGTGACTATCTCAACAGCACAAATTTTAGTAATTCTTTAGCTAAAGTCACCTTTGTCTGGGGAATACAGACATCTCAAGAGAGAATCTGAGGATGTATAATGAAGTCCTTGTGATCATCTGTTATAAGCCAACTGGATTGTGAATTGAAGATAATTGGATGCACTGATATAATGAGCTGAAGACCCATGTGACAATTAATAATTCTATCTAAATAAAGTTCTAATTCAATATTTTTGGTAATGTAACACTAAATGTAATAGAAGAAAATAATATCTTCCTTCTCAGTTTTTCACAGATGAGTTAGACTGCAAACTCCTGCCTGCATGCTTAACCTACTTCTGCAGAACTGTTGGCAAGTATGTGATCTAAAGTGGATGGGCAGGCATGGACTTACAAGGGACACTGACAGGTGTCAGTACAATAAGGTAAGCACATTCGTGTGCCCTGTAACGTGTCAAGAGTCATATAACCATATAGCCCCTTTGCATTTCCCCTTTTGGTCAGAGGTGCAAGTCTTCATACGTACAGTAAACTTACTTAAAGTCTAGCATCACTAAACAGTGATCCTAGCACCTCCCATCACTAAATAAAGTGAAGGCTTTTCAGTAGAGTTCTCTCCTCTCTTCTGTAGCCACAAACATGGTTCATGTTTGTAGTGCAGTAATATGGGACTCCTTGGGTCAGAGTATTGCAAAGAGGGATAAAAAAGGAATCCGAAGCTTATGGTTCTAGTGGTTCCCTGGTGGAATCGCAAGACAAAGAGTTTGAAGCCTGAATAAATTTTAAGTTTCTGAAGTACCTACTTGGTGATTAAAGATTTCAGGTCTTCAGCTTTGGATAATATTTCTAACATCAAAAGTCTCTGAGAAAGATGGATATGTAATGGATCAATAAGAGGAATGACTTTTGCATTGCCAACCTGTGCTTTACAGTCACATGTTAAAGATGAAGTGGAGATATTTGATATCAATCCATTGCTTTTGAGAAATTGTCTGGCCTCCACTGAGTCACTTATCTTTGCAGCTGTCCTATCATTAATAATTATATGTAAATAATATAGATGCTTCTCTCATGCAAAAAGAACCCCAAGAGCACGTTAAGCCTCTCCAGTACTCAGTTCCCATCTTCTGTCATTTTATGTGCTGTATAAATAAATTCTGTTCCACACAAATACAAGGTTGAACACATACAGTCCACGATTCAAAGATGATCTGAGGTGCATGCTTTGCACCCAGGAGTCCAGCTCTTGAACAGTATTCCTTCCAGCAGACTCAGGTCACTTGCTAAATTACTAATAGCATGATATTATTTCTCCTGGCAGATCTGCACCTGGGCATGCTGGATGGCAGGACACATCAGTGCTTGTTGCTGGTGCTTTCTGAGTGGCCACAGGGAGCCTGTGGTAGCTGCGGTCCCACCAGACAGCATGGGAGGGGGACAGGGCAAGGAGGTAGCAGTAGGAGGTGAGTGGAGAGAGGAAGGGAAAAGGCTCACTGCTCCCCCACCTGCAACCCCTGCTGGGCTTTAATTGCCCTCAGCCCTCAGGCACCCCAGATTTGCTCCTAGTTTGTAGAACCTCCTTGCTGCCTCTATCTGCAGGAGCCTTCAACCCCATTGCTCTTCTTCCATCCATCACCACCCCTCCTGCATCAGGCAGGCAGCAGGAACCCTGTGACTGCCTGCTCTGCGGGTGCCAATTAGCAGCCATCACTTTCCACCTATGCAAAAGATAAGAGAAGGAGCAACACCACAGCTCTTCGCTGAGCACAAGTTCAAAGCTGTTCTTTCCAGGGAAACACCTAATGAATCAAAATCTCAAGCAGGAGAGACAAATTATAGCAGAATGAATCATATTGCTGTGAAATTGGTTCAAAATTGCAAAGAAAAACAACACAAAATATGAACACTCCTTAATTCTAAAATAAGGGATTCATATTATGAAGGAAGTTTAAGGAGCTATTTAAAATAGGGCAAGGTTTTAAGTCACCTGTTACCGTTGAGAGTTTGGTGACTCCACCTTCTGAACAGTTAACTCAAGTCCAGGAGAAGCACGTCAGCTCCTGCATTAACAAGACTTTATTTCGATAAAACACAGTCTAACCACCACTACTTTGATCTCTTTTATATGTATATTTAGACTTGAACTTGTGCTAAATGCAGAACTGGGAAAATTTTAAGTGCTGAGTCAAGTTGATAATGAGGAAACTAACAAAAGTTGTAAAGAGGAAGAGTTCTCTCTATTGTTCCTTTGCAGTAAAACTTTTCTTTGACTTACAGTAAAGACTGGGTGTAAATGATAAAGAGGATGTAGCACGGCTGTTTTGTGGCATGGCTGGGTGGGGACAATGCAGCTGGTGCACAGAGACTTCTTCATCCTGCGGCTGCTTCCACCTCTGTCTTTCACTGTGCACCGTTCTGGGGTGATGGTCCCTAAACAAAAGCATCGGTTTCCACAGCAAGCTGGTGTGTGAGGAGCAAGGCATTTCACAAGGCGGTGGTGGTGCTCCAACTGTCTACACTACACCCTGGGGACTGTTTTTTTGTGGAGCAAAAGGAGTCGCACTGTGCCCAGAGTAAGGGCTTTGCCCTGTGCGCAGCAGCTCACCGTCCTAGCTGATATCTGGATCCTCCTATTCTAGGAAGCCAAAGCAATATTGCTCTCCACTGGTCCTGAAACTAGTTTAGCTGCTAATGTAAGTAAGTTGGACAAAATCATTGTCTGTCCCATCAGGGACACTTTGGAAGCCAGGCTGGGGTTCCTGAGCCGTGCTGGTGTTGTTCTGTCTCTGCTAGGAGCTCTCACTTTTCAGCACCAGTTGCAGCAGGGACTGTGGCATGGTGGCGTCGCCGGAGTGGGCATCCACGCTCTGCAGGAGGCTTTTGGTCAGGGGATTTGTTGCTCAGCTTCTGCTCAGAGCAGGTGGGAGCTTTGTTCAGAGTGAGCTCTGCAATTGTCCACCATGAGCATCCCTAAATAATGGATTTGCTGTCATCACACAACAGTGACCGTATCTCAGGAAAAACCCGCAGATCCCCCTAACACTTCAGGTCACTAAAGCCTGCAGTATTAAGTACGCCTTCATTTTCATGTATTACGTCTGCTGATCCTCACTGGTGGCAAGGAGGAGGTGAGAGCTTACTTACAAAACCTCTGGCCACACCCCGCTGACACCGGCTCTGAGGCACAGAGCAAGGCCATCATCAGCTTTGGCTCTGTGCAACTCCCAAGTAACACAAAGGAGAGTCCATCCATCCACCCACTAGCATCCAACAGCTGCATGCTAAGAGCAAGGGAGGTGAAATATTTCCCGTGTTGTACCGGCGTCTTTCACTTGCCTGCTGGTGACACTGGGGAAGCAGCTAGATAGGTATTTCTGGGATGGTGATCCACAGTGAAATGATTAACTGTCCGGGCATTTAAGTGGTCACAATTAGGCTTCCTGAGAACAACCCTTGGAGATAAATAATAGAAATTCACACCTACCTTGGTCCTACAGTTTTTCAGCCTATTTGGAGGCAGGCTCAACGGGAGAGTGGGAAATTAGGTGTGTAAATCTTCTCGAGCGCCTTGGGCACTCAGCACTTGTCCTAAGGAGCTCTGGCAGTTGCTGTCTTGGCCTCACTCATTCAGTCTTTTAACCTGCTGTTCCCAGCATCACCGCCTTGAATAAAAATGTTCCTGCCTTGCAGTGCATGCTTCCCTGAGGGCTGCTCTTCTAAAGACCAACAAATCTTACTTCCATCCTAACATGGATGCCTGTGAGTATGGCTTGGTACACCTAGAAATTCAGTGGGAAATAAGTTCAAGACCGCAGTGGCTGGTTGAAGCACAAAAGATTTTAATCTCAATACACTTACTGGAAATTACCATACATAAGAATAACTTCTTTAATTCCCTCCATCTTTTTTTTTTTTTTTCAGTGGAGTTTGAAGAGATGCATGAGAGCAGCTTGGACTCCAGAAAGGTTTCTTGCAGAGTTGAGGACTTAATTTGAGAATAATTTCCAGTAAGTCACCAGGAAAGATTATGAGCTGTGAGGTCTTGCAGGATATTAAGAATTATATCACTCCTTCCAAAGTTATAAGCAAATCCTATGTTGGTGTGATAAATAACCCCATGGTTAACAAAAGACAGGGAGCAACAAATGTCCTTGCAAACTAGAAGAGGTCTGTTTTCCAGACACTGAGGTAGTGAGAGCTACAGTTGTTGTTCTAATGCTGTTAATGGGCGACAGTATGCTAATTAGTCAGATTAACTAAGCGGGTGAGTCATGCACTAACCCTTCTTGAAAGAAAGTGCCCATTTTGAGATGCTAAATGAGAACATAAATGCAATCAGGCATACAATTCTTGAAAGATAAGACGAGTGCAGACCTGCTTGTTAATGTAGCCAGTGAAATTAATTCTGTTTTGAAGAGGGGTGCACTTTTTCATATTCAGGGTTCATTTTAATGGGAAAGGGTACAAAACCTTCAGATACATACAATGCATTTCACTCAGGTCTAAGTGTCTTTAATGACTTAACATTACAAAGATATTTCTGATATTCTTTGCTGTGTTTGCACCTTCAGAAAGAGTTTTATTTTTTTTTTAATTAGAGGCATTCAAATGTTTCAAATGAAGACAAAACTATAATATCTGAAAAAACACAAAGCCCTCTCAGCCATAATTGAGGCAAAAATCTTAAAAATGTTTATTGTGAATGCTCAAGACCTTATGCTGCATAAGTGCCGTCTCCCCACATTTGAAAAAGTGGCACTGATGTGTGCAGAGACTGAAGCCATGGTATGGTCACGGTGGTGACTGCCACCCCACAGGGAGGAGTGGGTTGTCCTTCTGTGGAGGAGGTTGGTGCTGTTTTTTGGTGTGTGAGATCCATCCTTTCTTGGTGGCCACCGACTTCATGCATGTTAGCCTATTGTAAACTTTCTCTTCATCACTCACAGAATCTCAGAATGGCTGAGGCTGGAAGGGACCCCTGGAGGTCACCTGGTCCAAGCCCCTGCTCAGGCAGGGCCACCCAGAGCAGGGTGCCCAGGCCCATGTCCAGGTGACTTTGGAAGATCTCCAGGGAGGGAGCTCCACAGCCTCTCTGGGCAACCTGTGCCAGTGCTCCACCACCTGCACATAAAGCAGTGCTGCCTGGTGTTCGGAGGGAGCCTCCTGTGGGCCAGTTTGTGCCCATGGCCTCTTGTCCTGGCACTGGGCACCACTGAACAGAGCCTGGCTCTGTCCTCTTGACACCTCCCTTCAGGTATTTACAGACATTGATGAGCTCCTGCTGATGAGCTCCCGCTGAGCCTCCTCTTCTCCAGGCTGAGGAGTCCCAGCTCTCTCAGCCTCTCCTCATAGGAGAGGTGCTACCATCCCTTCATCATCTTCATGGCCATTCTCTGGACTCCCTCCAGTAGCCTAATGTCTTTCTGGGGGAACTGGGGAACCCATAACTGGACACAATACTCCAGTGCTGAGTAGAGGAGAAGGGACACCTCTCATGACCAGCTGGTGGAATTGTGCCTAATGCAGCCAAGAATACACTCATAATGGTGTAGGGATAAAGAACAACATAAATGCGTGGTGGTTTTACTCAGGTGGGCAGCTGAGCTCTACCACAGCCGCTCTCTCACCCCCTCTCCTCAAAGGGAAATGGGGAGAAAATATGATGCAAAGGCCTCAAGGGTTGAGATGAGGACAGGGAGATCACTCACCAATCATTGTGACAGGCAAAACAGACTCAGAGTAGGGAGATAGTAAGATTTATTTCCTATTACTAACAAGCTAGAGAAGTGAGAAACAAAGGAAAGAAACCAAAAAAACACCTTCCCCACATCTGCCCTCTTCCCTCTCCTCCACCCAAGTGGTGCAAGGGAACGGGGAATGGGGGCTGCGGTCAGTCCCTGACGCTTCGTCTCTGCTGCTCCTTCACAGTCACTCTCTGCCCCTGCTCCCCGTGGGGTCCCTCCCACGGGATGCCGTCCTTCCCGAACTGAGCCTGCGGGGGCTGCCCACAGGCAGCAGCTCTTCAAGAACTGCTCCCACATGGCTCCGTACCACGGAGTCCATCCCCCAGGAGCAAACTGCTCCAGCACGGGTCCCCCACGGGCGGCAGCTCCCCCCAGACCCCCTGCTCCTGCATGGGCTCCTCTCCACGGGCTGCAGCTCCGGCCCGGGGCCTGCTCCTGCGGGGGCTCTCCATGGGCCGCAGCCTCCTCCAGGCCACATCCACCTGCTCCACCGGGGGCTCCTCCACGGGCTGCAGCGTGGAGATCTGCTCCATGTGGGACCCATGGGCTGCAGGGGGACAGCCTGCTCCACCAGGGGCCTCTCCACAGGCTGCAGGGGAACTGCTGCTGCCTGCTTGGAGCACCTCCTGCCCTCCTGCTGCACTGCCCTTGGGGTCTGCAGGGCTGCTTCTCACTCGCCTCTCCCAGCTGCTGTTGCACAGCAGTTTTTTTTCCCCTTTCTTAAATCTGCTCTCACAGAGGCGCAAACAACATCGCTTATTGGCTCGGCTCTGGCCAGCGGCAGGGTCCTTATCTAACATGGGGCAGCTTCTGGATTCTTCTTGCAGAATCCACCCCCACAGCCCCCCACTACCAAAACCTTGCCACGTAAACCCACTACAAAATGGTGCTAGCAGCCATCACACATTGTTGATGCTTGACCTAAACATGGTATCCGGACAGAAATCTGTGTCAGTTTTCCAATCTTCTGACATGGAGACAGGAGGAAGCACCTGCATGCAAAGGCGCGGGCCCAGTTCTTAGCAGCTCTTCAGCCGTCACACCTGCAGTAGTCCTGGTTCCTGGTGGGGTTGGCAGATGGACACCTCTCAGGATGAAAGTTGTGTCTCTGCATGGGCTGGGCAGTCAGACAGTGCTGTGAGGAGTATTAACGCTGCGCAGAATCTCAGTGGGAGCAATGCCTGTGAGGTTTCTCTGGTAATCAGGACCCAAGAAGAAAATGCAGGCCTCACCACAGCTCCAATGTGCACTGAATTCACCAGCAAAATATTCTGTCTCATGGTTGTTTTTGATTGTGTTCTGTCACTCATCATTTGCCAGAACTGGTCATTTTTCTTAAATATTTCCTGCACTTCTAGTCTAATTTCAAGACAGCTACTGGGCAGCAGGTTTGCAGAAATGCTGGCTCCATCAGTCTTCTTTCTTTCCTAACCCCAAATATTTCCAGCGCCGTTGTAATGGCTACTGTTCCCATCCTAAAGGTGGCTGCACTTAGGTGACTGGTGAAGTGATCCCCATATATTTTTGCAATTCTCTGAAGTGCCTTGAGGCTTGCAAAAGGCACTATATAAATCAATTAATAACAATATCAGAGGTCATTCAGCCAATAAGAATACAATTTAGTTTAATGAGAGATAAATAAGACAGACAGAGTGAGAGGGGAAAGGAGCTACAATGCTCCGTGCTCGGTGCCAGGCTGTAAATATGCTAGCTCCTCGCTTTATCACAGTGATCATCAGAAACACGAAAGATAATTGTGTCATTGCCATTTCTTAGTCCAGTGTAATATCTATTACTGGTTTTGATGTCTTACTCAGCTCTGTGCCAGTATGATTTTAGGAAGAGTGTACATTATTTTCTTGAAAACAAATATGAGCATGAGGAAGCATTTTTCCCTTGCGTGCAATTCCTACTAAAGAATTTACATTCTTCTAATTTACTGGTTTACTGCACCACTTAGTGCACTCCTGAGATGTGCAGAATGTCCTCGCAGTTAAGAATGTGCAGATGAAATTTACCCTTTTTGCACTGAATCACTCACTCTTCCCTTGGAAGTCACCATGCTCTTTCCTCCCTCTAAATCTCCTTTAACCGTTCTAGTAAAAGACTAGATTATTCTGCACAGTCGCAAAATGGATCCAAAGCACTGGCTGATGGTTTATCTGGAATTTAAGACAGATATTTTTGCAACCAATCTGGTTTTAAGCGGGTGAGTGGAAGGACATCGCTTTACATTTGATTCTTCCTATTATATGGGACTGCCGATGCAGAAATAAAAATTCTCCACTGTAGCCTCAAACAGAAAGCTGGGCTGCACCATCCTCATCAAAAGTAGCGTTTGGTTGGACCAGATGATCTTGGGGGTCTTTTCCAACCTTAATGATGCTATGATTCTGTGATTCTGTGATTTGACAAGTTGTCAGAAGATGCAGAGGATGTGGGGAGATATTGCCTAATGGGCTAGGGGACGGCATAGAGGAGGCCTGTGTGGCAAGAAGTGGAGGTGTTTTATGTTCGTGCCCCACCAGGACACAAGCTGCAAAGCCCCTCGATGTATCCGTGTCCACACGGACCTGGTGGGACGTGCTGGATGATGCTGAAGAGCTGCTGGGGAGGTGGCAGCTCCTGCCCAGCCCCTGCACGTGCCCTTCTTGGGGGCACCCTGGGGCCCTGATGGGGTGGGAGCTGAGAAATGTTCCAAGGCTCGGTATTACAGAAACAGCCATTAGGAGCAGAGCATGAAGCGTGTGTCTAAAGCAGAATGAAGCAGAGAGTGAGCCCATAGCTGTAGGGCAAGGCTGACTTGGGCTAAAATTTGACACAGCTTCATGTGGTGTCATTACGTGCAGCTCTGCTCACCTGCCTGTTCGCAGAAACCTCTGCCTGTCGCTGCAGCTGCGCTCACTGCAGGTCTCTGGCAGCTATCGCTACATCCCGCGGTAACGGGGGTCTTGTTCACACCTCAGGCCCCGTGGCCATGGTTAAAGGAGGCAAAGAGCGGAAGAGATGTTCCTAAAGCTCTTTGGCAAAAGCCAAAGCCAAATGGAACTGACCACATACATTAACACTTCCAAGGTTGCATGCCCAAAAATGCGACTTACGTTTTTAGTGTCTTTTCATGTGCCTCAAAATAACTGCCCATGCAAACATGGGGGGCCCGCTTCACACTTAATTAACCCTCACGCAAGCAGCTCAGATTTGGATATGAAAGCATTGCTTCTGCAAGAGAGGCTGCTTTTTGTTATCTCTCCTTTATGCCCCCCTCCAAAAAAACAGCCCCTGGAAACTCTAACAAAAGATTAGCTCAAGCTGAGGCCAGGTTGTAATGTAAATAGCCAGACAGTGAACAGAATGGCTTCTTTTATCAAACTTAACATCCCAAAGCTCTACTGATTTCACTGTCATTATGGTAGTGATTAATTTGACCCAGAGTACTGCCACCCACTGCTAAAGCCTTCACTGCATCCCTGTTGATAGCTCTCATGACAGAGATTAGAGTCTGCCACTGCGCTGTCCATAATTAGTACTTGTCAAAATGAGATTTGCCTATGGTAGCCCACTGCCCATGAGAAGCCCACTCAAAATTAGAACACGCTTTGGAAAATAGAGGACAGTTCATCCTCTAATTGGAACCAATGAGTAGAGAATGAAGACTCTTTTTCTCATCTCTCAAGTGTTCTTCCATGATTTTCTGAGTCCTCTCTGTAGCTGTCAGTACCTGTCCTCTGGCCCAGGGAACACCTCGAGCAGGGGTCACACCACGTGGGGCACTGGGATGAGCCACACTTTTCCAGGGAGTGGAGGAGGGAGGGGAGAGGGAAGCTGTGCAGTACCTGCCTGCCTTACATGCTAGTACAGGAAGGTAAGGGTCATAGCGACTGGGATGTACACATCTGAGACTTCAACGTTTCGGGCTGGACTAGACATGGAGTCTGATACACGATTCGCTACAACCTTTTGTTGCTATTACCCACTGTAAGAGGATGGGAAGTGCTGCAACCCTGAATGCAGAGAGTCTGTAACCACTGCCAGTATCGCTAAGGGCTGTGATAAAAGTCTTTTGTTATACTCTGAACTACAGGGATGGTGCATGGTATTTGCCAACACGAAACATGCACTGAGGCAGATGTATCTGGTCTTGCTACTGGCAGGTCAAGAAGTTCACACACGGTACAACAAGGGATGAACAGAGAAGAGAAAACAGGAAAAAAAAAAAAGAGAGAGATGCAATTAAGAATAAATATGGTTCAGCATTTTGGTTAGATGTAACTCTGTTTTTCTCTAGTACAGTAACTCGGCAACTACAAATGTACATGTAGATGTACATGTACAAATGCACCCAGCTTGTACTGAGCTCTGTAGCTGACTGCAAGAAGGAAGGGCAGGGCCGGGCTTTGCTTTATCTGAAATAAAGCCATCCCTTGGGGAAGGACAGCTGCCTTTTCCTGCTGGACCGTGGGAAGGGAAAGGAGAGCAATGCAAACATTGGCAGGGATGTGT
Source organism: Cygnus olor (assembly GCF_009769625.2). Taxonomy (NCBI): domain Eukaryota; kingdom Metazoa; phylum Chordata; class Aves; order Anseriformes; family Anatidae; genus Cygnus; species Cygnus olor. The sequence goes on from NC_049170.1 coordinate 115,270,816, forward strand.
GAGAGGCTCTGCTGGCACCAGACACCGTTTCCTTCAAACAGCAATAATTTACATTTGATGGGATGAATTTGGGATGGACACAGAAATGGTAAATGCTATCAGAATAAACAACCATATGTTGATCAACTGAGGTTGATGCCCAGTGATGTTTTTCACAGAACAAGCAGAACAACTGGTATTCTTGTGATCAGAAGCATAAATCCATACAGCTACAAGACTTGTTCTCACTCAAGACCCAATCTAAAAATAAAAAGAAGGAACCCAGAGAATGGCAGCTTTGTGCTTGCCAAAGTAGACCGCTGTTGGGAAAACTTTCTGTCTTTTAATTTCAGCATTGACAGTGCTCAGAAGCTCTTAAAACGGATGAGGAATATATCATGGCAAAAGTGAATCCTTGGAGAGTATTTCACAAGAGGTGCTGGTGTGCCAGACATACTTCTTCACAAATGTTTTTCATATTTTTTTCCACTAAAAGAAGCAGAAGAGCTCAAAAGGCAGCAGTATTTTTTGCTAAGTGCCGGTATTTTTTGCTAAGTGCCCAGCCACTGATGGAAGTGCCACACTTCCCTGCAGCAGGTGAATTAATCTTTGTGCAGCCCTGTATGTAAACACCATGCATTAAGCTTATCATGCTGGACTCTGTTCCTGAATCCTGCACGGCCAGATGATGGCTTTCACCCTCATCTCCAGCAGAGGTGCTGTTAAGAAGAGGATGTTCTTCAGTGCCACGATAACCATCTGATCAGCTCTGACCTGGGCGAGTTACAGGGAGGCTCACTGTTGAAGGCAAGAAAGACCTCACTGCAAAGCTGCAACCCATTGCAGCTCTGCACTGTCGGTTAGACAGAAACCTTCTGGCCAAAGCCAAGCTGAAGGTGTGGGCCAGCTGGAGATCATCTAAAAAGGGAAAAATCAGACTACTTGCAGATGTAAAATTCATAATCGGGGAGCAGAGACTGAATCGCAGAGAAGAGGAAAGTCTAGAGAAAAGCAAGGTCTGGTAGTCCTCAGGTTTGCAAAAAAAAGCTGCTGCAGAGAGTTGGAATAAGTTTCCTCATCCACTGAGATAAAGTAGCTTTGAAAGTTGTGCCATTTGTGCAAGTTTTAGATGATTTAATTGTGAGCTTGATTTTTTTCGAAAATACTTGTCTTCTCTTTTAGTGTTTTCCTGGAATCATCTCTTTAAACTAATGAGACATTAAAGCCAGACATTAGGAAGCATTTTCTAACGATGACGCTGCCTGCATCCTGTCACACATCACTACAGAGGCTGGCGAGTCAGCAAACGTCTGCCGGGGCTGCTCTGGGTATCGCTGACCCCGCCGTGGCGTGGGGAGACCTCGGCGAGCCCCAGCAGCTCCTTTCCCCATCGCTCCGGCAAGTCCGAAGATTTACTTCCAGCCTGAAGGTAATCACTCAGTCGTGATTCTGACCTACAGCTTAATGTGCCCCCTCGCTATAGTTACAGCCGTCCTCCTTCTGGTTATGCTCCCTGCTGTGACTAATGGGATCTCTGCAGTTAAAGAGGTGATTTTTAAAGAAAAAGATCCAAGTTGCAGTGCTGCTACCAAGTTTACAGCTTTAGCAAAAGCAATGGCACAGTACTAACGATAGCAGTCCTGACTACGGCCTATGAATTTGACATTCGTAGGTGTACATTTATACACCTCTCTCCAGACCTACAGACCCCTAAATGCACAGGAAGCAAATGATCTTTTGTTACTGTTTATGCCATGGACGGTGAGTACCAGTTTAGGTATTCGCTATTCACAGTGAAATGTGCTTAAAGTAGACATACTCCATTCTTGTAAAATATTCTTAATCAGCCAAAGGTTTTTTTTTTCTTTTTTTCTTTTTTTCTTTTCTTTTTTAAACTGAGTTGTTTTGCACAAATGCACACAAAAATGGAAAGCAGCTTGCAAAGAATTGTAAAATACCACAGGAGAGCCTGAGATACAAAGCCAGCTTTACAAACATGATTCTTCCAGTGCAGTTTTCTCAAAGACGTTTAAGGGTGCTATGAGGGACCATTTGTTGAAGATGAAACCATAAGGATTTTGAAGGCATTTTGCAAAGTACATCTTACCTCAACCATTAATAAATGTTCCTTTTGAAAACATGGTAATGATTGAAGAGTTTTCCAAACGGAAGAACATTTCTTTGGATTAAGTGACAATGCCACTTTAAATAAATCCAACTGATTTTCTGTGTGTGTGTGTGTATGGATGCTATAGGAAAATAAAAATTTGGGAAAATTCTACCTTTGTTTAAATCTCCTTTCATTGTTTTTACTTTCTAAATGGGTTCCCTGTATCTGTTCACTTGTAAGGACAATTAAATTCAAATGCAACAGATCACAGAAGCAAATGCTACCTGACCAAGACTCTGACCAGAGCGACCACACTCTGTGTGGCAAGAAATTCGGTAGAAAATAGCTCAAGTTTTGCTTTTCTTTGCTCAATAAAACTGCAGATGTCAGTTGGATGCTAATTGGAGTCATTGTAGAATCATGTTAGATGCCCTGTTCTCATTCAGTATCGTAGCAGGTAACGCAGTACCTGTGTTCTCCAAGAAGGGATCAATGACACAAAGGTAGTTCTCTGCTGCAGGGAGAAAACAGACAATTAGAAAATCACTATTTGTATTCAATTTCTGTTTACACTGGTTGACCACATCCCTTGTAAGCGCACATTTCTCTCTAGCTTCAGAAATACACAAATATATCAGCACCAGAAGTCTCCTCTCGTTTTACTTTGCAATTCAGGGACGCTTTATTAATCAGCGCAAGATGCATTCATTGAACTGGATTAATCCTGCATAAGTAATTTTGAAATTTCCTGCTGAAGTTATTTTTCATTTCTGGGAACAAATCATTTATTTGGATTTTCATATATCAGGATCACAGAGATTTGCCACAGTCAGATTTTAATTTTAGTTACATCTGAGCTGGCTTATATATTAGGGCATATAGTTTTGCATGAGAGCATCTTCTAAAATCTGTAATTGGTGTGGAACACTGACATGCACAGAATACATCTGACAAGGTTCAGAGAGTTAGGTTCAGTTTCGCTGATCAACATCTATGCTGCAGATTAACTGAATCTTTTATGGCATTACAACCCCTCCAGAATTCATTAGTGTACGTTCCCTTCCCGCTAACCACTCTGACCTCCAGTGCTGCCATCGCTCCTTCCCCAGTCTGAATGTGTGGGACTGGAATGCTGACGCTTTCCTGCTGCTGCACTGGCGACAGAAATGAGGACGAGTGTCTCACACTGCTCAGGAGTTCATGAAAATTATCATCTTGCCGTCTTCAGCAGTCACCTCTTTGTGATTTCTGCCTCCTTTGTCTCTACCTGGAAAGCTCAGTGTAAATAGGAAGCTGAAACACGGTCTGTGCCTTAGAAACAAGGCAACTGTGGTATTCTATTGGTGAGTGATTATAATATAATATAAAGAGGTATATATAATGAGGTTTGGCATGGATTTTTCTCATAAATTGACTCCCAAATGCAGTTTAACATAATATATCATTGTATTAAAAGCATGAAGGAGGACAAACGTGAAGGAAAACAATGCCAGCTTTTGGGAGGTGGGGGGCACAGTGCCTTTGAAGACAATGCTATCAGCAATGAAAGGCATATTTCTCAATCTGTGCCCTCCTTAAGGGTAGGTGCATGGATTCCGAGTCAGCAGCAACCTGACCTTCTGACGCTTCTTGGGTCGTGGATGGGAGCAGCGCTCAGAGCCGGGCACAGGGAGACAGCTCCATTCACTAGTCTATGGTTTAGAAAAACCCAGCTCCACAAAAGTACTTAGGCAAGTTTGCTGTGCTGAGGAGGAAGAGGAGAAGATTAACGCTTGGCAAAAGTAGCGACAGAGCAGGAGGAGCACAAGAGGAGCAACCCAGGTGTTTAACTCCCAGAGAAGACTCTCAGCTATGAACCAGAAATAGAAAAGATGTTCCCCTCCAGCCCAGCTGAGACCCAGACTTGAGACACATCTGCTCTTCTTGTGTCTTACTGCCAGAGGGAGCTCTCCTGCCTTGCCGCAGATGCTGGCTTTAGCTGGGTGCTTATGTCACTCTGGGCACCACAGACTCAGGGAACATCCCGCTTCTCCTCTTACACGCTCATTTTCTAACTTTCATTCTTACCTCTTCTTTCTCACTTCATTCCCTCCCTTTCTAAATCATATCTCTGCCCAGTGGTTCTAGCTTCTCCTCTTCTTTTTTTCTCCCACATTACTTTAAAACATAAGCATTGATCTTTCTTCCTTCTTAAATAAATTCATTAAAGAAAGGCCCATTCACTGTGCTGCCATACTGTAGCTGCTGCTGGCTTGCCTCTTCCTTCCCTGTAAGAGATCCGAACGGGATTGATCCCCTCTCTTTAGTGCAGACACTTCAAACTCCTTTGTTATGCCCCCAGCCATGCCCCAGCACATCTTACCTGCTACAAGCAAGGGGGTCAGGACTGCCTTTGTGTTTGCTCAGTGTACCTGCTTGGTTTGCACAGGAAGGCCACAGTCCATGGCAAAGATACATGCATACAGCACAGCCGATAGTGTCCCGCTTGCTGCTAAATGCCTTTACCTTTGCCTTCTCCACCATGACTAGCATTATCCCCCCCAAAAGTATGATTGCGTCTGACCAGGCAGCGTCCTTTCCGCGGGCAGAGCAGCGCAAGTGGCGCTTTCCACAGGTGCACAGCAACACCTGCAGCCCCGAGGTCTGCCCCTGCCCGCGCTCAGGGGAGGATGCTGCTCCACTACATTGTCACTGCGCCCCTGCATCGACAAGCACGGAGTAGTGACACCTGGAGCACAACGAGGCTGTTATGTACGGCCACAGAACAAAGGAAGTTTACACGTCTACATGATAAAAAAAGTTCCAAAGAATTTAATGTAGATATTATTTATACATACACTTTATAAGTAGGAATATGGCAGACAGTTGAATTAGTACATAAAGTTTTATTTAAAGTTTTCCCCCTACGAGCAAGCTTCATTTACACAGCCTAATACTGTACAAAATTTACATTCTTTGTGTGACTTATTCAGTTTGCACTTTCCTTGGTCATGCCTTCCTGAAAGATAGAAAGATTTACATACAGTCCTCATAAATCTTTAAATTATCTTGGTAAAAAAAAGAACCACTTAAAAGGACAACAAATATCCTTTACAAATGGTACGTTTTAGTAGAGACGAGTGACAGTCAGTGTTCAATGGCAGACCTTATCCTGATCTTAAATGTCAGTCGAAGTTTCCTCATTTAGTATCTTAACAGTTTCCTTTTTATATATATTTATATTTATATACTTTCAACAGGAAAAAAAAGTCATGATTGCACCAAATATATTTTACAAGGGATCCCTTGGATCTGAACCATATAAATAAATACAAAACCAACTAAGATTGCACTATATAGTAGAAATGGATTGAGATTTCAGGATATACACTCCACCTTTATGAGTTCCTTAGTGATGCTCACTGGAAAACTCCCCAACAACACATTCAAATATTAGCATCTTCAGATGATTATTTTTTTTAAAACAATTTTTTTCCACGCGTGCAGCTACCCCATCAATTGGTTTATTGCATTTGTATGGTATCAGTCTTTACTGCATTACTCCGATTTTATAACTGTGTAATTCTGCTGCAAGCACAGGAGTTGTACTGCAATAAAACTGGACTGATGCCAGGGAGAAACAGTCCCATGGTATTTGCTCTCCATTATTTATATTGCTCTCAAGCTTCAATATATAGTGTAATTTTGAGTACATTCGTCCTCTTTCTATTTTGCAAAGCAAATAATGAATTCTTCCTCCCATCTATTGCCTCTGCAGTAGAAACCAACCTCCAGTAGTCTTCTGCTCCTTGCTTAATGCACTAGCATTAAGTCTATCATAAAAGATATGCGCAAGCTTGAAAATGCAGGATCTGATTCTGCTGTGCCTTTTATCTGGTGCAGCCAGTTACAACTAAGCAAATTAGAGGCCTGACTCTTAGCTGACATAAGCCAGAAGTACACTGAAGCTCGTTGGCTTCAATGGAGCAATGACTCCAGCAAAAAAGATGGTCCTGAGGGTAATGAATGCAGCACAAGTAAACCACAATGGAAGAATTCTGCATATACTTTGCTGGAGTGTAGACGACTATGTTAAATACAAGGTGGTGATGAATCAGGCTTCAGATTTTGTCACTGCTTCTGCAGTGCCAGCACAGAAAGACGTAAGCTTAAAACATGGACAGCCTGATTTGTGCAAGCAACTACGAGTTCATAAAGCGAATCCTAAACGCAACCGGACCCACGTGGTAGCATTCTGAACTCACTTTGCATTGTGTAAATAATTACACAAGCTGTAAGGCAGTGGAAAGTCTAGCCTCATATTACTTTGGATCAGTATTAAAAATCTTTCACACTACATTTTAAGATCAATCACACAGGAGTACTTTAACTACTTAACAGTGTCTCTCCAAAATTGTGTGCAATCATTTAAGAGTCCAAAGTAATACATTTACAGTTAAGTGCAGCCTTCTTGTCTTTGGAAGCAACTAGCACATATGCCTCTACCTAACAGGTGAGTGAAAAGTAAGGAAGGGTTCTGGTGCTTCATTAGGTCGTCATAGAAATAACTTACTGTAGGAACCCAGAATTTACGGTGTAGGACCAAATTTTGGTGAAACTATTCTGACGTTACACAAGTGTGACTAGAAGAATTTGATCCTAATCTCTAAACTGCTATTGCAAGAAGTGCTCTGTAAAACACGGATTTCTTTGTAGTCCACTCTTTGCTACACTTACATGTGGGGGACTTTGAAGGCAGAGTGTATTAGATGCCAAGCTGTGCAAAAACAGTATTTCTTTACCTTTTATAATCTTCTGATCCTGGGTTGCTTGCAGAGCATGTGAAGTAGCTGTAGGTTAGGATTACAGAGGAGGAGACAATTCTGCAATGCAGAGTGAGCTTTTCACTATCTGAATTCTGAAGCATTCATGACAACAACATCCTCATGACTTCAACACAGATCACATGCAGGTAGATACAATGCACAATACTGATCTTGTCTCTTCAGGCTGTGTTTGAACATGTAGCCTTCATATTTTTGAAGTTAAATTTGATGTGAGGAATCTTTCTGCAGCAGGAAAAAGTTAAAATCAGTCTGAAATGGCAGTCTGTCAGCATGTAATATTCGGTGTGTTTTAGCTACTTGCTTCATAAGACACCGGCATCTATCTGAGATGGGACAACACTTCGTTTTTGTTCTCTTTTACTTTGCTCCTAAAGCGTAAGTATGGGATAAGGGGTCAATTATGGTAGCTTTGTGTTAACAGGAATCCTGTTCTAATAAAATATTTACGTCACCCGTCATTATTTTCCCAAATGCAATCAGTGTTCATGTCAGTGCTCCTTGACTATCACTTGTTGTACGGTACGCAGGCTGGCAGTATGACAGTTGAACAAGCAGGACCTGCAAGTGGCTCAGCAACATCTCCTTCTAGTTCTGTCCAAGTCCCTTTCTCAGGACTATAGCAAATAGTGGAAGATTTGTAGGCCCCCTGTAACAAAAATAAAAGAAGTCATGTTAAGATTGGCCAAAGTGAAGCCCAAGTCACCCATCAGCACTGAAGATGAAAAGCCACTTCTTTTCACAAGTAACCCCTGGCTTTGGGCCCTGATTTAACAGCCCTTAAAGAGGTTTGATTTTTGTATGGGCAGAGCACACAGCCTCTGCAAATCAGGCTCCTTTACAAAGTGCCTGATAGGCAAAGCTATGGGCATACAGTACCATCAATCACTTCTGCCAAATCGCATCTAATTTATATATTACCCCTTAACAATGAGTACAATCTGATAATAACTCATCTAAATAGAAAAGCACAAAGGTAAAAAAAAACCTACGTGTTCTCCACAAGTTGAAAACCAAACCAAAGCCTGCCCCTACAACTACTTCACCCCTTACTACTTCATCCTCTGTCCCATCTGAGTAATGTACGCAGTGGCTGCAAGAGCTCAGAAGGAATGGAAGGGTCACTGCAGAGAGCAGGTACGCACCATACTCCAGCTGTAGCCTCCTACAAGGTAAATGCTGTCATCAAGGACTGCGCAGCCAGGGCCACTGCGACCCTCCAAAATAGGAGTCTGGAGGATATTCCACTGGTCGCCTTTTGGATCGTAGCATTCCACCAGCATTACGTCAAGATGAGAGAAACCTGGGTAATGGCATTGAGAAAGGAGAATGTGCATTATGGCATACCATTTCAAGATATTTTATGATTTGTTTTACTGTTAAATTTATTAACTTACAGTAAAAATTACATTATTACAATTATAACATCATTGTTAAAGTTTCTTCTCGAAAATATTACTATATACGCCATCTTCTGTAATGTTAATATCCCATTATTTCAGTTCAAATAAATCTATTAAAAGTTTTTACCATTAGTTCTACAGTCCTCTACAAATCACAAATACAAGTCCATATAAAAGTTGAACGGATCAAACAGTAACAGTCAGTAATACCCTAACAATGAAGAAAGCAAGTTCAAGCTACATTCCTCATATATCAGTGCTAATACGAGTTTGAACATTTAGGAACAGGCCGTCCTGGCAGTCTTTCTCAAAGGTCAGCAGATCTCATCTATTCAAAAATCAACAGATTAAATCTCATTTAGAAATCAACATCTCCCAAGTCGAGGTGGAGTTTAGACAGCTGGTGCCACTTGGTTCCAGAGGGACATGGTGCTTAGCATGACGTATGTGATGTTCAGGACCAATTTCAGTTTTCAAGCTGTTTTAAGGTGTACCCTAAGCACGCACCTGTGATGTGACAACATCCTTATGGCAACAGAAATGTGATCAAAAGAACAGTGGTGACAATTCCCCATCTGAGAGAGAAAATGGCTCCAAGCAACAGCTGCTTTGTAATCACCAACGGGCAGATACGTCTCAAGTCCCTCAAATTGTGACACTCAGTAACAAATAAGTGAGCTCAACACAGACACAGAACTGCGAGTCCTGGTTCCTGCTCAAATATTTAGACATTTCTGTATCTCAAACTACCTTCATTATCAGAGCACTGCAAGAAGATTATGGCTTTCTTAATCTGCTCAGATGCTTTACTTGACATTAGTGTCTTCTTCATTAAGGTCAAAATGGAAAATAGAAGTTTGAATTTCTGCAAAAGGGCATTTGGTGATATTGGTACTTCGAAATGAAGCTGCTTGTAAGAGTATTATTTATGATGGGAATGAATAGCCGTGATGAAATAATTTTTCGTTGCTGGAAAGTTTTCAAGGGGCCATAGAGAGGCCACTGCTGCACACCCAGAATCTGTCAACGAGCTCTGTAATAAACTGCAGTGTACACATGACTAGTTGTGTTGCAGCAAATGCACTGCTGACACTGGCATACAGATCCAGCTTCACAAAGGACTGCTTGGCCATGGAGCTATCAGAAAGGCCTGCTATTCCCACCTGGTGGAGAATTTACTACTTCATCTGCACTTGAGTCCCCCTCTCTGCTCACTTAACTTGCAGTTCCTGTCCTTGCTTCACTTTACAGAAGGAACTAGTTTCCCAAACAGCCCTTCTTCCAGAGAACGGAAGACTTTCCAGAAGTCTAGATGTCAAATACCTCTCACAATGGCACACACTTCAAAGGCATGTAGGGCAGCAGTTACAGAGGAAACAATGCAATGCTTATTAGAAGTCCCTTCTTTCCCAGAGGATGTTAGGTGAAACTGGGTGAAGAAAGGAGAATGCAGGATGGAAGCAATTCAAGCCTACACAAACCGAGGCATGTGCTTTACCTATCAGAGAGCTGTGATGTGTTAAATTTGTTACTTTAGTAGGAGAAGAAGCCAACACCATGGTGCTCTGCAACCTCTACAAAATTTGCAGATGTGCTGTCAGCAGCTTTTACCCTCTTCTCTGAAGTCCAGTCCAGGAACACCCATCACAACTGGGTGTGGGGAATGGAGGCACAGCAGCCCAGCTGAGAGGGTTTATGCCCCAGTGCTATTTAACAGGGCAACTTGACATCTGAGACGTTGTCCTTTATAAGCACCATGGACACTCAGATCTTCAAAGGCAGAGCAAGATTTCAGAGTTTCATTAGGATTTGGGTGCCAGATTCATTCAGACACATGGCATGATATCACTGGCAGTTAACATCGCTCTTCCTTTTGCATTACAATCTTCTCTTTTGTTGTTGTGAGTGTGAGGCTCTTTTTCCCTTTTTTTTTTTTTTTAACAAAAAAAGAATATAATGAATATAAAGAAAAAAAAAGAATATAACCTGTCAAATATTGTCAGAGGACAAAGAAGCAGGAGCTGTGCTTGTTGCCTAACTGGCTGGATTAAACAGAAACTCTTTACTTTAGCAGGAATAGCAACAGCACGTAAGTATTAAGACAAAAATACCAGGTGCCTAAGCAGTAGTTATTTTAATATGAGACCTTTTCAGAAGATGAAAATAAGAGACCTTTAAAAAGAATTATAATTAACAAGCTATACTTAATACTAAAAAGGGAACTAAAAGGCCTAGTCCTAATATTTAATGGCTGTTTTTTTTTTTTTTTTTTTTTTTATTTCATTAAATAGGGAGCTTGTTTTTGTGCATTGCCCTGAATAAAGCTCTCTCTAACTGCACATTTTGGAAAATGATTTACAGAGGAAAATATTGCTGGTACTTTCGGGTCAAAGAATAATCTGTTTGTTTCATTGAATTCTTGGTAATGACAAATTGTCCATGCCTTTGAGTAATGGAAGCTCCCATTTTTATTATCTAAAGCATTCATTACTCATATATTTAATGTACTGTTATAATTTTAAAATAATTTGCATAAAATGTTTTTAAAATTGCTGGCTCAAGTGTCCTGTTAAATTGTGTTGCCTGGTTTTTAATGTATTTAACAATGACTGTCTAACAAAAATATTCTTTATCAGGAGACGGGGGACACTAAAATGCTTTTTTGCTATTAAAAATGTGACCTTTCAAATGGTTTCCTCCAATTGCATACAGTCGATCATTCATTACAGCCAAAGTGTGGATTGCTCGCTTTGTGTTCATGTCCTGTTTTCGGGCCCAGACGTCCATCACAGGGTCATAGCAGTACAGCCAGGGAACATACTCTCCATTATGAACACCTCCTGCAAAGTAAATGTACCTCTGTTAATTAATGTAAATAAAGACACTGCCCTCCAGCAGGAATTTAGCTCCACGTTGTTTTTTTGTTTTAAATATGTATTCAATGTATGGTAGGAATTATAAGATACTGGCCTGAAATGTATATCTTGCCATTGTGAACAGCTCCTGCATGGGCTGCCAAAGGTTGTGGTAAGGAAGACACGTAACGCCATTCATTTGTCTCCAGGTTATAGCATTCCACACTGGACAAATAGCCAGTTTCATTTCTTCCACCAATTACATATAAGTTCTTGTCCAGGCGGCAGGCATAGAAACTTGCTCTCCTGAAGGACAGGGCGAAAGAAAACGAAACAAGCCAACAACAAACAATTAGCCACTTCAACCATTTTTTTTAATCCAGCTGACTCCCTAAACTAAGATGGCTGCTACTCCAAATGCTACTTCAGACAGAAGTCTCCAGAAGCTTCACAAGCTTACATCTATCCTAAAGACTGTGTCTACTTTGCTAATCAAATACTTGTTCTACATCAAATGAATACTTCATTTTTGGTGTCAGAACAATTAAGCACTCATAAGTTTGGCAGAAAATACCTTTTTTCAAAGCTGTTGGTTGCTTTTTCACACCCATGAAAGATAAAAAGGTGCTCATTAATGTTTGGGGTATTACCTTGTAAGGGATATAACAACTCAGTAAGACAACGTGAAAAATGAGGTAGATAATGTAACAATAATAAATTATCTTGACATTCACTTTCTTTATGGTCCTTCAAGGGTCATTGTTCCCAATTTACTAAGAGAACCACATCATCAAAATTTTTCTTCAATTATCATTTTTTTCTTCTTTCTGCAGTACTGCAAATAGAACAACTTTCCTTAAGCTAGGCACAATATTACATTTCTGCCCTTTAACTCAAAAAAAAAAAGGTCCAGCTCCATTCAGCTAACTGTGGAAAGTTTGAGCCACCTGTTTGTTTTCACATGCAACTCAGGTATGTGGGGAAATTATTACTTTTTCTGGTAAAGACTACTAGACACACAACAGCTTGTCTTCCTTGTGACTCCAAAATTACTGGTGTCTGTTACTGAAGTAAAAACAGAGCAGAAAATGATTTTGAGAGACACTACTTGGTGTAATCCATGGTCAGGGAGTGCTCCCATGATTATTCAGTGGTAGAAAGATTTCCTAGGGTAGAGGCCTTTAATATTAAGTTGCAATGTTATGAGAAGGAATACTGAAAAAGAGCACAGCTAAATGAAGAACTGTACAAAATGTTGAGTGACAAAAATTAGAATGGAATCATAGAATCATCTGTGTTGGAAAAGACCCTTAAGATCACCAAGTCCAACCCTCAACTAACATAACCAAGTCCACCACTAAACCATGTCCCTAAGCGTCACATCCACATGCCTCTTAAATACCCCCAGAGATGGCGTCTCCCATTTCCCTGGGCAGCCTGTTCCAGTGCCTAACCACCCTTTCTGTGAAGAAATTCTTCCTGATATCCAGTGTAACTCCCCACTCCTGGCACAACTTGAGGCTGTTTCTTCACGTCCTATCACTTGTCACCTGAGAAAATAGACCAAAGCCCACCTCACTGCAACCTCCTTGTAGAATGGGGCCTTCCCTCAGCCTCTTCTCCAGACTAAACAACCCCAATTCTCTCAGTCACTCCTCATAAGTCTTGTTTTCCAGTCCCTTCACCAGCTTTGTTGCTCTTCTCTGAATGCCTTCCAGCAACTCAGTATCCATCTTGTAGTGAGGGGCCCAAAATTGAACACAATATTCAAGGTGCAAAATGGTTGATCCCAAACCTAAAATACTTTCCTGGGGAAAATGTGATTTGTGTGTGAGCCCAGAGCCTAGCAGGCAGGTCAGGCATTACTAGGTCTGACACCTCACAAGCCCATCTCTGTAGCTAACACAGTGTTCTCTAGTTCCTGCTCAGACACCCAAATTTGAACTGGGGAACCACTGCGTATCGCACCAGCCATCTTCTGAATCACACTGGGTAAATCTCAGGGTCTTTATGGTCACCTGCACTGTCAAGGGCTTGAATGGGCAGAATGCTCAAGGCATTGAGGATGAGCAGTGGATGTACAGAGCACAACGCCCAGCAATGAACAACTCCTGCACGTCCCAACTCCTCCACAGGCTTCCCTACAGTTGTACCATGGCTGGGTCAGCTAATGAAGCCTGTATGCAGTACCTCCAACGTGCTACCTAGCAAGGCATACATTCAGGAGCATTTCCATCAGTGAAAGCATGAATAGGATCTCTCTCCTTTACCCAGCCGCCCATTTTTGCAAAATTTGTTTCATGTAAACACTTTTGATGGATTTCCCAGTTTGTTAAATGCGTCTGAGACTGGCTGATGGTTTATAAGTTGGAGGAGAGGTCAGGCAGACAGGAATCATAGAATCAGTTAGGTTGGAAAAGATCTGTAAGATCATCCAGCCCAACCATTAACCTAGCACTGCCAAATCTACTACTAAACCATGCCCCTAAGCACCACACCTACACACCTTTTGAATACTTCCAGGGATGGTGACTCAATCTTTTCCCTGGACAGCCTGTTCCAGTGCTTCACAACCCTTTATGTGAAGAAATTTTTCCTAATATCCAACCTAAACCTCCTCTGGTGCAACTTGAGGCTATTTCCTTTTGTCCTATCGCTTGTTGCTCAGGAGAAGAGACTGTCCCCCACCCCACTACACCCTCCTTTGTTGAAGTTGTAGAGAGCAGTAAGGTCTCCCCTGAGCCTCCTCTTCTCCAGACTAAACAACCCCAGCTCCCTCAGCTGCTCCTCATGAGACTTGTTCTCTTAGACCCTTCACCAGCTTCACAGCCCTTCTTTAAACATGCTCCAGGGCCTTGATGTCCTTCTTGTACTGAGGGGCCCAAAACTGAACACAGTACTCAAGGTGCGGCCTCACCAGGGCAGAGTACAGGGGGACAATCACCTCCCTGGCCCTGCTGGCTACACTATTCCTGATACAAGCCAGGATGCCGTTGGCTTTCTTGGCCACCTGGGCACACTGCTGGCTATCGACCAACATCCCCAGGTCCCTTTCCACCGGGCAGCTTTCCAGCCACTCTTTCCCCAGCCTGCAGCATTGCATGGGGTTGTTGTGCCACAGGTGCAGGACCCAGTATTTAGCCTTGTTGAACCTCATACAGTTGGCCTCAGCCCATCAGTCCAGCCTGTCCATATCCCTCCGCAGAGCCCTCCTGCCCTCAAGCAGATCAACACTTGTGCCTAACTTGGCGTCATCAGTGAACTTACTGATGGGGCACTCGATCCCTTAGTCCAGATCACTGCTGAAGATATTGAAGAGAACTGGCACCAGTACTGAGCCCTGGGGGATACCACTGGTAACCAGCCTCCATCTGGATTTAACTCCATTCACCATGACTCTTAGGGCCTGGCTACCCAGCCAGTTTTTAATTCAGCAAACCTGTCCAAGCAATGAGCAGCCAGTTTCTCCAGGAAAATGCTGTGGGAAACAGTGTCAAAAGCTTTACTAAAGTATATGAAGATACATCCATGGGAACAGGAAGCTGGCTGGGCGTTCAAGGAGCAGATCTGATGCGATGCTGCCTATTTCTGGCCTTATTTCTAGATTCAGTGCATACCTGAAAGTGCCCTGGCTGGTGAGGAGCTGCGTTACTGAGCACCTCCTGTATTTTTGCTTTCACCTTGGCTGCATACGGACAATGTGGATGGAACAGGATGGCAAACCTTGTTGAGCAGGAATGGAAACACTGCCCCAGGAACAAGGCTACAGAAATAAAAGATGAAAACAGGAGGACAGGAACACTGCTAAATGCCTCCAACTAAACTGGCAAATTAAATAAGATCATTTAATTTATCTGTCAATGGGTAGATAGAAGCTGATGACATATATTGCTCTGCATGGTCGGGCAGCAAATTGTGCATCTATGTTTTTAGCCCAATTTTCTATGGAAACAAAGCTTATTTGATTACACTGTATGTGCATCCATGTCTGTCTGAGTGTTGTTCCCTCAACAAAAACCTGCTGGCTGATTTCACTCTAATTTGACGGCGGGTAAATGTGTTAGAGGCAAACAAGTGCCTATATGCTTCCTGAGAGTACATGACAGGCAAAATAGCTTGCATTTGCCCACAAAAGGAGGAAAAGCTGCAGAGGTCACATCAGAGAGCCTGAACATGCTGAGGAATGCTCAGACACAGCTCACATCTCCTTTGACCCTCCTATGCCCAGCACAAACCTGCAGGGTGCCTGGCAGTGATAGTTGGGCTGCTCATGTGTCCACTTGTCTGTCCTCACCCACCTCCTCTGGCAAACCCGTGAGCAAACTGCTCTCAGCACAACTATTCGGTCTTTCCTCAACGCTGCTGATCAGTGAACACCTCACTAGGAGCCCCTTCTTTTCCCAACCTGCAGCACAGCAGTTTAGCAGCTTTACTGAGCTGTGTGCAACATGGAATAGGAGATATTTGCTGCCAGTTTTGAGGATTTCAAATTTTAACAGCTCTTGACATATTTTAGTCAGATTTCCAGTAATAAACCTAATAAAATGTGCAAAAAAAAAAAAAAAAAAAAAAAAGGAATTTTCAAAACCAAACTCTGCTGTATTAAAAAGATATATATTATTCTATATGAATAGCAATTTCTCTCTTTTAATTCATTTTTTAGTCAAGTTTAATAAACAGAGATAGGTACAATTGACAGGCATTGCTATTTTAACTATGATTTTGTTAACATCACTCTGTATGTGTACTCCTGGTTTCATCCACACAGTGTCACTATAAGGAGCAAAAATGAAAGCGTCAGCATGCTTCACTCTTCTGCGTGGACGTGACTCTTTAGCCAGTAGCTCCTGCCACAAATATTTTCAGGTTTTTGGGTTTTAGCTTTTCGGTGATACAGAGTGTGAGGGATGTGCTATTAAGTGAAAACCTTTTAAATTGCTGTAAAATATGATTCAGATTAAAATATAACAGTCCTCACACGGCAACTTTTCCCACAGAACTGGGAAGAGACTATCCATTCTAATTAGATAGCTGGAATGCACCTTAGGATGTGAATATAGACAATAAGACAATTACTTTGGGATTTTCTTCAGAGCATGTAAGTATTTGACATTTACTGGTCTCTGAAATACTTCTCCTTCACCACCCCTCACTCAATAATCAACCTAACTAACTCTCTCATAAGTAAACAAAAAGGGAATCATTTCTAACATTTCTTTCTAATTTCCACAGAAAATGATTTTTTGCCCTGAAACATGAAATACCAGTCTTAGTTTTAAAACTATGAATGCTATGAGTGATCATCATGGTGTCTGGACCTTATTACAGTGGTCACTGTTAGAGTGTTCATTTTGCTTTAAAAAAAACTAAAGTCATCTTAATAAAGGTTAATGTTATTATTAAATAATAGAGGCTAAAATAAAATATGAAATCGTTTTATCTCTTTTTTTTTTTCATTTTTTTTTTCCGTGGCTTCTTGTATCAGTTCAATCAGCTTCAATAAAGAAGGTGGCCTGCTCAGATCAACTTGTGCTTCTTTATGCCCGGATGCAATGCAGTATTTTTTGCAGGTCTTTAAATAAAACCCTTTAAATTGGAATGTAAGAAAAAACAGAAACTTAAAAATGTTCTGCACCCCTTGTCCAGCTGTGGTCTGACCCGTTGTGATGGGACAGTACTGGATGAAGGTGTCTAGCTACAGCTCAATCCAGAAGTTCAGGTATGTCTGCTACAGGGATCAATCATTTAGTAGAGATGTTAGCCTAACTGAGCTCCTTTCCAAAAACCATCCCACTGTTAACAGCAACAGCACTGTTGCATGGTTAGGCTGGTAAATATTTCAATAGCTGGTAAATCATTTGCTGCTTCTCTCAACAACACACACCTGAAAACAGTACAAACTTGTCAAAGGTGACTATTTTTGAGATGTGCTTCAAATCAAAAGAAACCGAATTTGGCTTTAAAGAAAAATACGCTGATGGCTCTGAATCCATAATGGGATTAGTCTTTTCTTTATAGCTCAAACAGTAAAATCAATCAGATATGGATTTTAGCCTATGAGATAAAAGTTTACTCATCAAATATTTCATACAGATTTTCAACTTGAGAATATACTGCCTGTGAATGAGACCCACATTTACCTGACAGTCATTTCAAAGGAGCTATTATAGTCTATCCAGCCAATTATTCTCAGACTAAAATTCCTAAGTGGGTTTTGACTTGATGGACCATAATGACTCAGAAGAACCCATTAAACAGTCTGTCTTGTCAATGGTGCCTGCGTTATACCAGCAGACACAGGGCGTGACCCTGTACTCCTGGGGGGGGAAGTAGCCTATTGACTTTAATGGAAACTTTGACTAAAGAGCTGGGAAAAGAGACTGCATAAAAGCTCCCTCTTGTTTGTATGATCTCCTTAAAACTGCCTGGGCCAGACCCTACCTCTAAAGGCTGCAACAATGCTGAGGAAGTCATTAGGGATGAGCAAATAAACCTCTAAAAACATTTCAGGATTTTGAAAATCCCTGTTTTCCAACAACAGCCCCTATGCTTAGGAAAAATATTTTATAGAAAAATAATGGACAAGTCTATGAGCTATGTATCCTGAACAAAAAAAGAGGTGACAACTTATGTTGCCACAGTAGAGCCCCTAGCTGAAGGAACTATGTACGAGTGGACCATTATAATGAAATAAAACTGTAATGTGCCAAGATGTTAATACATTACAGTTTATTGTTGGGCAGCTGCTAAGCAATCATAAAGCTCAGCAGACTTTCTCTCTCGGCTGAAGGTGGCAGCTTCCACCAGAAACAAGCTGTATTCAGCACCTGGGATTATAAACTGTATTTTCCAGTACAACACAACTGGACACTGCAGAGGTGAAAAAAATCCTACTGTCTGCTTTCTCCAACCCTCAACCACCTAATTCTGCCTTCTGAGCTTTGTCAGCCAAACAAACCCAACTGTTCATCCAGCCACACGTGCCCCTTGAGAGTTTTGCTTGCAGATAATCACAGAGCCTAATCAAGACACAGATCAAGTTCCAGAAGAGCTTCAGCCTCCATAAAACCACTGGTCAGGTCCCCTGGTTCACTGGTAAAGACCTGTATAGCAATATGCAATCTCACCCGTACCTCCTGCTCTCCCTGTGCCAATGGCTGGGCTGGTAGTGACTCGGTTTGGGGAGCTGAACCAGAGGGGAAGGTCCTCTGTGTTGTAAGGTAAATGGCCTGGCTGTGGGGTCACCCCACAGTGCTGGCAGTAGGGAGGGAATAGGCTGAGGGCTGCCAAAGCACAGCTACCTCAATAGCAAGAGCTTGCTGTTGGCCTAGCCCTGCTATCGACTAAAAAAGTAAGTATTTTAATGCAGAATTTTTAAAGGATGATGCTATTAATAAAAGCAGACTATAATGAAATGTGATTGTCTGTTCCGTCTCTGTTTATATGGCTAATTTTATCAGTTCACTCAGCTCCAACAAGGCGCTGACTCATATCTGTCCCACTTGGGCTTCTCCATGCACTGGTACAATGCAGCACTTGGTGACGAGCATTGTGCACGGGTCTGCACATGGACCTAGGTCAATCAAACTGAATCCTGGAAACAGGCCTTTCAAAAACTCTACAGACTGATATTTTACCTCTGAAAATTTGAAAAAACAGTCACATTTCCATGCACCTCCTAACACACATCTCATTCACAGGGTCGCACTGAGTTCAATACATTTATGACTGCCAGACACCCGAATACTGTAGGCAGATGACAAAAAAAGGACAATACTGTCAGAAAAGGGCATCAGGAGAGTGTCTCAGGGAAGCAGTGTCAGATCTCTTGTATGCTGGATCCATGAAAAGATGGATGCTGAACTGAAGGATGGACAGTCGTGTGAGCATTTTTTCATAAAAACAACATGACCTTGTATCTTCTGCCTGTGAGACTCTTCCTACGAAACACATCATTCAGTTCAGGTCTGGGGGACTTTTTTCCTATCAAGGTAGGACTTGGGATCCAGAGTTAAGTTTATGCCATCTTTACAGGTCATCGCTCAAGTTCACATGCAGCTCTGCTCTTTGATACACAGCAGGATTAAAATGTGTGCTACTCTAATTCGCATTGGCTGACAGCAACTTCATTCAAAGACCACCTAGGATTATGAGTCCTCTGACAAGATAAGTCATGTTGAGGGGAGCTTTTCATGGCTGGTGTGGTGAAACAGGCTGGAGTCAACACGTGGAGGTTTCAGTTCTCTCTGTAAGAAACCTGACTATAATTACTGCCTGTTTACTGCAAACTCATCATGACGCTTCAGTGTAACATGACAGGATACTATGGAGACTTCAAAAAATCCTTCAAACCGCGCTCAGGCAACCAGTAATTGCACAAAGTCCATAGTTATTTTGCATGAGTTAGCACTGCAGGGTTTGGCATGTGGAGTTTTGAATTTGGAATATTTAAAAAAATTAGGAGACAAATGGGAAGCAACTCCATGCTGCAGTTTTATCTCAGTATTTGCAATGTTTCTGTAGGCCTTCTTACTCCCAGAACTAAGCCAAACTTCTGTTGTTCCTAGGATGATAAAACATATATTGAAAAACATGTAGTAGGTTTTTACCTCTCTTGCATGGGTGGAAGTTGTATCCAGCTGTTAAACCTGGGATCGTATCGGCTAACAAAGTTTGTACTGTGTTTCCCTGTAAAGATAGATTATTTTGACACTCAGCTGTTTGTTTCATGTATTTAACATCATGATTGTAATATATATTGCATATATTTCACAAGTTGACAGCTTTTATGAAGGGTTCCCCCTTTTACAACAATGTATGTTTACGCTACGTGTACAGTAATAATTCAACAAATGGGGCACTACAAGGTTTGAATTAGCAATTGTTAGCAGTAAAAACAGATAGAGATTATTCTTGCTCTCTGTAATAAGATCTTGAAAATGTGTATTTAAATTTACTTATAGATGCTGTGGAACTTTCACAGCCACAATAAATCACAGCACTAAACAAAATTACTGCCCCAAACAGGGCATCCCCACAGTATTTTTATGGCTAGAGCATTTTCTGTCACATAAAAAAATCATAGTAGAACATGTGCGTTTCTTTCTCTTCACTTCACCTCTAGATGAACACAGTAAAAAACATTGTGCAAATAATCAGAAGCTGCATAAGCCATCAGCATGGGGTATGCAGTGTTTGCACTAGATGGCTTATTCTACCATATACTTTCAGTGCAAGTTAGGAGGAGTTACACATGTGCATCGAAGGGGGAATACACTCTTAAGAGTCTTATTCCAAGTGTGTTAGCTAAAATACGAAACATGAGCAACATACGCCAGCTAACTAGCTTATCCATGCTGTCAAGCCCAGGAACTGTATTCATGTCTTCACGATATTAAGATTTCATCTTATTTTACATGCAGATTGACATCAAAGCAAGAAAACTGAAGCAAGAGAGTGTACGGCAATTTCCTGTAACACCTGAGACTTCAACAGATGAGGACCTCGGAAAAAGAAACCTTTGTTTATGTAAGTGTGACTAAAAAATTGAATTAGAGGCTTCAAAGGACAGCAGAATAACCCAACTGCATATGTCACAGTTCTACAGATGGTCACTGGGTATTCTACAAGGTGAATATTTTTGCATTGGAAAAGCCTCTGTTGGATTGGCTCGCTTTGCTTGTTTCATTCTACACTTACTTCAGCATGTATAAATAGACCATCAAGACTGGACAGAAGAAAAAAAATGATACAACTAGAATTTGTATTCATAAAAATTTAAGATCATGCTCCACAAGAAAGCAGAGAAAGAAACTGTTGACCACTCTGTCTGGAAGCAAACTCATTCTCTTGCCATGTATAAGCACATTCCAAATCCAGTGTGGCGCCTAATGAGGACCAAACTCTCTGCATGATCAGCACTGCTCAAACACATCTCAAGACACAGGGTGAGAGCCCCAAACGCTAAGAGCAACTGGGCATTTTGCACTGGGTTTAGAGAAGCTTGACTTTGCTCTTGGTCCCTGTCTGAATTCCTTTAATCTATAATGGCAATTTAGAAGAACTGGCATTGGTAGCTAGAAATTCAATACATAGTAAAACAGCAGGCAACTGACTGGCTCTGGGTATCACTGTTTATTAATCTATTTCAACTGTAAAAATCAGTTTACAAAACAATGTAAGTATTAATCAAAAGTTTGGACTTCTGTGAGATGGTTTTAATGCTGCTATATCTACTGCATCTTCAGAGTTACTCAGGGCTTCAGAGCTCATTGGTTACATGGCAGCTTGTTCATTGGTGTCTCACAAACTTCTAATTTGGGGACCATGGCAACCCAACATAGTGTGTGTAATACACATCTTTGCTACAAATATGTATGTAGAAGATTGTACAGCATGGGGTAGAAGGTGAAGATGTTAGTGGGAAGAGAGTGGGAATACAGGATACAGATCTGGTGACTTCACAGGAAGGGAGATGAAATCAAACTAGAACAGGCACAAAGAAGAGCTGCTAGGATGATGGGAAGAACTAAAAGTTTGTCTTATTGCAGGAGACAAAGAACTTGGCTTGTTGCACCCAGCAAAACAAAAGCTGAAAGGGGACAGAAATTGTGCATATAATACATGAAAGGAAGAAATATCCAGGAGGGAAAAAACTATTAAGCTAAAGGCCAGCTTTGGCATGAGAACAAGGTGATTTAGACAGCCAAAGAATACATTTTACTGGAAATTAGAATAAGGCTCCTAGTCACTGGGAGCAATTGGATTCTGTAACAGCTTTCCAACAGCAGTAGAGGGGGCTAAAAATCCAACTGCTTTTCAAATGGAGCTTAGAAAATTTTAAAAATGGGACTATATGATGCCTGTGATGGCAGGGAAAGGACCTGATTACCTCCTTAAGCTGCCTGGTATAACTGGTTTTATTCCAATCTCATTTTGGAATTCAGTTTAAAAGACAACTGTATCTATTATTTTGCCTTGCTCCTCAGTCAGGAAGGTTGCACATGTTATAAAGCACTTGTCAGAATGTAGGAAATGTGAGAAGCAAACAAAAATCAGGATTAGCAAATCAAGATAATGGGAGAAAAGGAAGCAGATGCTGCTCTGCTCTCTACAAGAAGGTCTCTGCACCCATGCCAAAAAGGTGAAGGGCTCTGAAGGTTATGAAAGTTTGTCCTAAATCCATGCCAGTGTTCTGCGACCTGCTCTCATCAATATTTACTCATTCAGGGATCCCTTGTGACTGGAAAGGAAAAGTCATAGGAGGATGTTAAAAATGAGAAAAAATGTCTCCCATGCTCTCTAGGTTGTCAGGAAGTCAAAGGAGCAGCACGGAGTGTGCCTGGGCACACCTTGTGGTCGACTCGGCTTCTTGAGAATCAGCACAATCCCTAAAGAAATGCGTAATGCACCTTCCATTGCCCCCACCTCAAAGATAATACTTTTCACTGAAAAAAAAACAAAACACTTGGCACATTCTCATTCAAGTTGAAATCTTTGAAATGTGTTTGCAAAACACATTAGTTAGGTCTGAAGCCTCTTCTGTACTACAAGGACAGCAGGCAAGGGCCTTTACAGAAATATAAGTGTGTATGTATGAGTTGCTTCCATGTAGCTGCAGATTTAGAGCAAATCAGTTTCAAGAAAGAACTATTCCAGCACAGAATGTAGTTTGTGATTTTCAGGTCCACTTTTTATGACAAGTAGGATCCATTTCACTTGGGGTAAATCTCTGAAGCGATCGGTATCAGTAATGCTCCTACCTCTTTCATTCATATCTTCTCTACAGACAAACCACAGCTCTCTGGTATTCACAGATCAAGGAAGCTGTTGGATGTCTGCTGCAAACATCTTCAGCTCAGGAGTTTGTCTAGGCAGCCTCAGAATTAAAGCCCAGTCCATCTCACAAACTGTTGTGCTCAAGTCCTGTCTTATTTACAGGGTATTCACCCCTTACGTCTCTCCGTTAACTTGTGACTCAGTTTCCACACCTTTCAATTGTGGATAATTATACTTCTTTTCCCCTTCATCGTTCATGTGACATGGCTATTTAATTATAAACCGTCTGGAACAAGGTCTGCCTCTTATTATCTATGCGCCTACCACCAAGCACAACAGGGGCCCTCAGTTGCTGGCTGAGGCTGATACTACTACTGCTAATTGTCATTAACGATACCATGCTACCTCCTGCTTAATATAAAGGAGGTTCAAAAAACAGAATTGAAGGGCTCTTCTCCTAAGACATTTAGTGATATTTTTAACCACACCGGAAATATGCTTATAGGGTGGACTGGATTGTTTGTCTCAGGTTTTAGGAAGTGAACAGATGTAACAATTTTCTATAATTTGGTTTAGTGCAGATGCTGAAATGGGGCATTCACAATAAAATATATGCAGTATATGTAATTTCAGCTGGATCCTCTGGTGTTTTAAAGTAAAAATGTGTACCTGCAAGCTGTTTTATGGTTTCTCAGTCATAATTATCTCTGTTACACAGACTGCTACAACTACAACTCTTTCTTCGTGTGCAAGCTTTTTAACAATGTCTTGACAATTTTGTGAATTTTGCAAGGCATGGTATTCTCCTTTTGCTTTGCTCAGAAGCCTGTTAAATTGTTTAATTTCTCTTTGCGGTAAATTTATGAAGTAATCAAATCAAAGAAGGTAGCAGCAGATAATCTATATGAGAAGCTCTTGCACAAGACTAAAAAAAGGACCAGTTTAAGAATCTCAGTCTAGATAATTAACACATTAACAACTTTAGCTGCGAGTATCTGGTTTGAAAATAGAAAGGAAGCATTCATCTACCGCAATTGCATTATTATATTATGACTGGAAGGAGACTGGAAATGAAGGTTAAAATTCTTAACAGCTGCTGCCTGATGCATGCACTTGAAAGAGTCTGTTCTGCTGCCTGTGGCATTTCTCAAGGGATGTGGGAGCTGATGAATGATGGAGATGTTAATGCTGAAGTACCAGGTATTTATTACATCAACATCTAAAAGTAGCCTTTGGTAGTTTAGTAATTAGGCTACAGGTCCTCAAAATCACTTACTAATGACCACATCAGCTGACCTGACAGACAGACAGACACAGGAAGGAAGATGCTGCCCACGCCTTTAAATATTCTATACATACCATTAGGGTTCCATTGGTCTTCTCCTCCAAGCACAAACAAGAAGTTTTCCACTTCCACAACACAATGATGGGCACTGTTGTATGGCATAACTGCAAGCAAAGCAAGAATTCTTTATCAGCTCAGGGCTCCAATTCCATTAAAAAAATTCAAAGGTACAGAACACAACACTGGCATTAAATATGTACAAAATAAGGGGGGAATGCATGACCCCATGCATGTATACCCAGTGAATTAACAGCAGAAAAAGCCACTTAACTAGTAATTTCACATTATTTGACCTTGCAGGTAATCGAGGAAAAATCTGGAATTCTGGCAACTGGCATATATGTTGCTCTAAAAAGAACTTGTAAAAATGGGTGAAGTTGTCTCATGTTTTCTTGAGAATAAGCAGATGCTAGGGATCCTAGTATGCTAGGAAACATTAAAAAAACCTCAGCCCAGCTTTGTTCTGTTGGTAATGTTTCCACAAGAAGAGTCAATGTGTTCAGTAGCTTTCTATTACACAGCAATGAACAAGCTGCATTTCCATACAGTTTTAAGTTTTTAAATTAAGGTCCTGCTGATTTAATGCCTTTTCCAAATGTATACGCTTAATTTCCTGTACAATGTCATTAGCAGCACAATCACACATTTTCTATTCATCTAATCAGGAAATCCTTTGTTAACAAAGATCAAAAGTGTGGCATTAGGTTTGCAATATCCTTTTTTTTTGGATTGGGATTGCTATAGACCAACCACAGTTGCAATAATCTATTCTTTTTAATTTACATTTTCCACTGCAAGTATTAAAACATAAAAACAAGGGCTTTTGTATACAGAGTATGCAGTTACTATTGTGCTGTGCCATACAGCACCGTTGTGATGTTATATGGTAAATGTAAACTTACACAGCATTAGTTATCATACCACATACAGTAGTTTTGGCCCAGTGACACCAGCAGGAAAAATGATGTCCTTGTTCAGCTCATCATATGGGCACCTTAAATCTAGGTGAGGACAAATGGGGAGGTGATGTGCATGTACAGGCAGGGAACTTATTGCTTGACACGGATCAACAGAGCACTTAGGAAACCAGTGCAGTGGGAAATCAATATGACTCAGGGCCAGCTCTTACTTTGTGCTCTTTTGCCAATGCCAAAAAAAAAAAAAAAAAAAAGAAAAAAAAGGCAGCCTATCTCACACTTGGATTATTTTGGGTGATATATCTCTCATTTCATTTGTTTTATTATCTTTTATTTTTCTCAGAATGCAGTTGTGCAGTATAGCATATGCAAATAATAATAATAAGAAATACGCATAGCTTTGTTATTTAGGACACATTTTCTTAAAGATCAAGTGGGCTCATTTAAGCTTCTTACTGAAGTTTTTGCCAAGGCAATGATGAATAAGTAAGGTTCGCTTTTAGTAAAGGTCGAATATCATTTTCATAGTCTGTGCTCTTACAAGTCACGTAAGTGAAGCAATTCTTAAATTGAGCAGCCAGGTACAGTGGAAGTTCATTAATTACAGTTATTTGTTACTGATAAACTTTACATAACTGGGAAGTAAGCCTATACTAGGCAATGCATAAGAATTTACAATACCTGCAGATTCCTACAATGGGATGAAAGAATGAATAAGATTATTACCTTTCTAGCTCCCACACAACATTTCTCTCATTCTTTAATCTCAAACATTTTCCCATCTTGAAATCTCTCTCAAACACTGAATTTGCATTGCTTTTGTGGAAGCTTGGACTATAGAATAAATGTGGGTCTTCCACAAGAAATGTGCTGTTGTCCTTTGATGCCTTCTTGGACCCCTCCTCTCAAGAAGAGTTTTCCCGGGATCAGTCTGCAGCACCTTCAGTTCTTACCTAATCCAATGCTGTATTACATTTTCAAATCAGGTCCAAGACAGGGGTTGAACCCCCAGCCAGGCTCTTCCTTTTAGTCAATTTGAAGAGACAACTTTTATCAAAGACCCTGCACAGACAGCACACATCCATATTTTTCACATGTTGTGTCTCCATTTTTTGCAGATACTTTTATTTATTTTCCATATTGACACAAACAGGGCCAGCAGAGGAAGAAATTATATTTTAAGCTTTTCTGCTGTTCCCATGCATATAAACTATGCAATAAGACTCTCACACTTATGATGATAATTAAACCTCAAAAACTAAGGGCTTAATCCCGGCTCCTACTTAACTTGATGGCAATGTTCCCACTGATACAGGTTGAGGCCCAGATGACCTGAACCACCCTCTGTACCTCAAAGGGAAGCTAAAGGGAAGCTTGCCCAAAGCAGGATGGTAGTATTTAGGCCTGAGACGAAGGGTGACTGTAATAAAATCCTGCAGACCTTTATCATGACCTCTGCTTCTTACAGAGTTTTGGGCAAAACTCTGTTCTCAGTCTCATGAATCTGCCCACTGCCAACAGGTTGGAGGGAGCTGGGCAAAGCAGAGAGGACGGAGCAATGCTGTGAGCACCTAGCAGGGAGTTTCTGCTTTGAAATGGTGAAATCATCAACGGCACAGCCTTTCCCCTTGATCATTTTCAGGGTCCCTCACAATCATGAATTACACACAGCAATCAAAACTATGGGAGTGAACAAGACTGCTATAAAATGAAAGTGCCTGAAAACTTCTGTTGTAAGTCATAATTCCCTATTAACACACATCTGTACAGGACCCACCTTTTCATAGCTACAATCAAAATTACATGGCAATGAGCATGCTAAATTCAGCTTCTCCTAGTGACAATCTTCACAAACTCCCTGGGCTTGCCAGGGTGTAACGGGCAGAATTTGGCCCATCACGCACGCTGGCCAGATTGCTTCTTCCATTAATTTTATATGAGCCTTTGTCTGCTGTTTTGCTTTAATCATGTGAAAATCACATACTCTCATTTTTCGATTCCCAGCCAGTGGAACACCTGCCTGCCCCGCAAAAAGGGTATTTGAAGAGAAGTTTGTACGCCACGCTCAGACACAGCCCAGTGTGAGTTTTTAGCGTGTCAGTCAGTGAGTTAGAGGGAAAGGGTAAGGAGAAGCTAATCAGGATGAAATGAGATTAAAGGCTGTCTAATTTTACAGCAACTGTGATCCATCAGCCACTGTGAAAGTGACAGTGGAAATGAATGATGGAGACAGACAGGTGGGGCTGTACATTTCACTGATTTATCCTCAAATGCACTGGGCCTTATTTTATTGAGTGAACATGACCGCATTTATCATGACTGTCATCTAAACCCACTTCCCTCCATTTAAAAAGGTCACTTTACTAGGAGGGAGTAGGATAGAGGCACTTTCAAAACAGATTTAAAATTTAATAACACGTGTTTATAAAACCCTGTGCAAGAATTCTCAACTTTATTAAAGACCGATTTAAAAGGAAGAAGACTATTAAACAGGGGAAAAGATGAAAAAAAGACATGGTCATCTGAGAAACATGCTTAGCCACCAAGGTGATAGGCGCCAGAGAATTCCTTGAGACAGACAGACATACACGGATTAGCAGGAGCAGGCAGAAACCACCTCTCCTAAGCCCCTGCCCCTCACACACCTTCCAAAGCTGGAGGCCTGCAGTTGGCAAACTTGTGCTTTCCTGGACCAGGAGTAGAAATAAGTCCAAGCAGTCCCAGAAAAGACACCGTCCCCACCAGCCCCCTTCTCACAGCAGCACTCTGCACAGAAGGATGGCCTTCCCAGGCAAAAACTGCTTGCATATGCCAAACCTTAGTTCATAAAAGGCACCAGATAATGTCCTGGGACCTACTTTCAAAAACAGAGCCTACAGCTTATAGCCCAACACTCATGAAAGAAAACCCTCTCAGCCATAACGGCTGTGAGGTCAGCCAGATGCAATGATGCTCCAAAGGCACCTCCAGCTTCTGAGTGGCGAGGACAGTGACATACCTCACTTAGCTAACAAACATTAACGTGCACTGTTTGCCTTATCCATTTTTATTTAGTTTCTGCCAACAATTGCACGTTTAGGAAATGGCACCTGTTTGTTCTCCATACATTACCCAAGGGGTCACTGATTGCCTCATCTCCCTACAATTCACCTTCTCCCGTCTATCCTCACCGTAACACTAACTAGCAGGGAAGAAGACAGTACAGCATTTCTTGAGACAGAAAGAAGGATTAGCTCTGGTCCCAGGAGATCTGAAAGTTGTGATACGGTCCGCAGCCATTCCCCTGCTCTGCTAAAAACTCCTTTCAGAAACTGTATTTGATTCTGCTGTTCAAAGTGTAAAAAAAAAAAAATCCATAGATTTTTCCCTGCCCTCAAATGTTCAGCTGCTTGGGATACAGGAGGTACTGTGATGAAAGCCAGGAAATCTCTTTCTAAACTACTGCAAAGCTGAGTATAGCTCCTTCAAGACTCAGCACACACCAAGAAGTCACGCTTACCATCTCTAATGACCTGTGCAGATGACACAAGAGAAGTGTGTTTCCAGGACCAGGATGTCATTACCAGAAGATATAAGGAAACAATAATGACCTTCCACAATATTAGCTGCCTAACTTGTTGGCAACATAATATTCAACTACTACTGCTTAAAAACTGGGTATTTCACAGCTCTCCAGCGGGCAGGGTAACATGAGAAGATGTTTCATTCCAGTACAGAAGGCACCTACAAACCCACTTTGGGAGACTGATTTCCTCAGGGCAGAGACATTTCATTTCCAACTGTCTCCCCAAAATGTTAGCCAGAGTACAGTTTGTCCAATTATTCACTGTAAGCAGAGTATCAGATATTGTTTGCCTTGTCTTTGGTTCATAAATCATTTGCACAAAGACTATACATTTACTACTGCATGTTACTTGTTATTACTCACCAAGGAGGTTATATAAATAAATGCTAGAATTCCTCTGAGAATTGCTCACTTCAATTGTTAGTTATTTAATAACTGTGGGGAAAGACTGACCACAATAAGTATGAAATTCTAGCCTCAGTGAACTGCTTTTAAAGGTATCGGGTTTTCACCCACTGGTATTTTCTGCTCAACATATAATGAAAAAAAAATATTAAAAGAGGAGAATAATCAAGAGTAAATGGCAAATACCTCTGTTAATGTACCTGTGGTCAAATTGCAGTCTGCCATCTTGAATTCAAGCAAATAGTTGTAAGTATTTCTTCCAGTAACACACCAGTGCCAACCTTGATTCTGAGCTTAACTCAGTGGAGGAAGCCTGGGACAATCCAACAGCTGCCACCAAAAGCAGAAATCCTAAGATCATCAGGATCAGGAAGCACTGTGCCTCAAAGTCACTTTCTAGGGAAACTAACATGAATAGCTATAGTCCAGCCGTACCACAGAGAGCTCCATCAGTTCAGCTAGACACTTCACAACCTCTGCATACCCATGCCAGTTCTGCACCAACTGCTTTCAAACCATCACAGATAAGATGGGCAGAGACCAGTTCATCTAGGATACAACCCCTACTTCAACTGAGGCAGCAAGTAAGCAAAGGTAAAATGCCACCCAAACCTACCTTCACTTCAAGATAACCTAAGCATGAAGAAAAAGTTATCTGAGTAGGTGGGAGTCCTTGGAACCATTCTTAACATAGTGAATGATATTTCATATTAACAAAGATATTTCATATTATAAAGTTATTCCACATTAATGAAAGCTTTTTTCACACAAATTTCAGGTTGTTACTTTGATACTTTCTTTGGAATAACACTAGCCAGGCTTCTTCAGTGGGGTTCTCAGTTTAATGGTTTTAACAGAGTAAATTTTTCTTAAGTGAGCATCTAAAATAAGACACTTAAATTCATGCTGAAGCACCAGATCAAGCAAACATAGCATCAGGAATAGCTGGCATGCACAGCTCCCAACAAAACAGATTGTTTTCAAGTTACCTGGATGCAAGTTCTGGGCTTTCTACTTCTACTGGGAAGGAGACAGAACTGTCTACTTCCATTGGGTGAAATTCACCCTATAGCAAAAAGGTTTACTGGGTTTTCAGAAGCACATATATTTGATTGTTTGGAAGATCAAGTTTTATCCATATATTTTGAAAGCTATTTGTATTTCATTTGAATAATAAAATAAAGCTGCCTACTCGGATCAACACTGTCTGGAGAAAGTAGGAAAATACTGCACTTCCACCTTAGTAACTGTTCCTGTACCAAAGTCCTGACCCAATCCTCGCTCTGCAGCATTTCCCAAACGCCTGCAGAGGCAGTGCCCCTCTGCTCCCTCTGGAATGAAGTACCTCCCTGCAGCTGAACTGCCGATGCAGCATCTGAGAAGCATACGTAAACCAATACACCACACTTCTTGTCATGAAGTGGAGCGGTGGGATATAACGTACAGTCCTGCGGGAACGTTAAAAATGACAGTTTTAGGAACCATGAGCGGTTTCTCTTGCTTTGTTATCCCCTATTTACACGCCGACCTGCTGAAGGCTGTCTGTGGCCACCCAGGTCCCCTCACTGACTCAGGCAGCCTGGCGGCAGGCTGTTTATCACACGACACTTTTTGTCCACCACGATGAGTTATGCAATGTTACCTCAGTGACGGTTGTTCCCCAATAGAATATGCTGTATACTTACTCAGGCCTGGATTTATGGTCTCTGAAGTAGAGCCCAACATATATTACTGGGGAATGACATCTCGTCACATCGTAATAGTCTCATGATGAAACATTCATGTGTGACATTTCGCACAACAAAATCTCCTCATGGAGGAAATGATGAATAGTCCCTGATGGGATAAAACCACAGCAGAGTTGCCAGAAAGCTCCAGAAAGAAATACTGTTTTGTCCCACTGGAAGCTTTCAGATCCTCCACGATAGCTGCTCAAGGACATGCACTCACTTTTCTAGCAGTGCCTCAGGAAGAAAGACCTTGACCAGGAGTGGTAGCTTAATGCCCAACTTTGTCCACTTGCATGCCCTTGTGTCCACTTGCACCTGTTCATGACTCAATTTCTATCTGACCTGAGATACGTACAGTATTTCCTATCCCATCCTTCACTTACTATCAACACTTTTTCTAAAAGAACTTACATTTTCTTCTTTCTGCTAGATCTTGAAGTTATTCTAAGAGAAGAGGACATGAGAGAGGGGCATGCTGCTGTTTTATCATATTAGCACTGCGTTTTCCATACACTTTATTTCACTCATCACAGTTAAAACCGAAATCTTCAGAACAGCACTGCTAAGAATTTCGGGAAGTCAGATACCTACAGTTATCTGAAGCAAAGTCTGAAATTCTCAACTTCCCGCATGCCCAAGCACTGTATGCAGAAGCGGAACCATCTACATAGCTTCGTTTATGTACCTAGACTGCCTAAAAACAGTTCAGGAATCCCTGCCAGCAGCCCACAGGAATGCTCTGAGTTCATCTTTAATGTGCAGGCCACTCAGACAACATACTGTCAGGGAGCTGAGGGCATCAATTGGACTTACTGACCCTAAACAGCCTGGGGTCTCCACCAGTATGGCTGCCCATGGGTGGAGGTGCCTCGTTTCAACTCAGGTCTGGGCACCCAGATCTGACCTGAGCCTCGCAGTCAGTGTGCTTGCTTCCAGTCTCCTAGACGGACCACAGACCTATGCTGTAGGTAGCCCGTGTCCTGGATGGAGCCTGTGTAGGTACGCGGTAGCCTGTTTCCAGTTCCATGTTTAGCCTTGTCTCCTGGGTGGACTTTGGGCTCATGTTATGTCCTGTCCTCCTGAAGCCGCCAGCCCTCGCTGCACCCTGGCACATACCCCCTAAGCAGAAGTCTTTCAGTCTGAGCAAGGACTGCAGCACAGACCTTCTCCTGATTCTGCACATCCCTACTCACACCATTAGAAAAAAAGGCCTGGAAGAACATAATGTTCTCATCACTATCAAAATCAGGTTCAAACACCAGGAAATGAGTGTCTTACTTTTGACACTTTTTCATGTCAGACGGAAATAAATATAATTTTTAATATTCTTCTTGCTCAGGATGGATAAAGAGCCCACTCTAAATTGTACCAAATACAGAATAACGTACAGGAATCGAACCACATTTGGGGAAAAGGAAAAAACTTTTATCCAACAGAAAACAGGTAGGAATGTTGCTCTCCTAGAAGTCTCCCCCCAGATGGGGTCCAAAGGGTGGCAAAATGGCAGACCCATGGATAATTCAGAGAAAGAAATTTGATGTGGGTAGCAAACTCACTTAGATAAAATTGGCTGAGTCCAATTATTTTGTAAAAGAGAAGAAGAAATGAGAATGTATATCTGAAAAAATCCATGAACAGATTTGGACTAAATTTATATTAACCTTATTTTGCTTTCTATAATAACAGCACTGTTTAACATTTTCAGAAAAACTGCTATAAAAATGTGTTGTGATGCCTAATCATGAAGATTAGAAAAATTCATTGCATATAAGCATTCATTCCAGAAATTGTGCTCTGTCACCTCAAAGACTCTGTATGGATTTAGAAAGCTTCCAGTCAGGAAACAAGCAAAACAAGGTTTCTTAAAATTAAATACCAAGGCTGAATATCACAGCACAAGTAGCTGCTATTTAAATCAAGTGGTGTCAAAATTCATGGACTGAACCATGTTCACATAGAATCACCAATAATTCACAAATCACACACTAGTGCATGGTCACGGACTGTTGACAAATAGGATAAAGGTTAGGTTAATTTAAATCACTGACCATGCTGGGACTGCAGGGTTGGACACACACGGTATAGTAAATTAAAGTCATTTTCTGTGATTAATCACAAATACTTGAAAAATACATAGCTAAGGATCCTCATGTGGCTTACATTCCTTGTTGAAGAAGCTCATTTTGCAAACTTGTTCATAAAACTATGATTTTAGTCAGTCTGGTGAAGGGAAGCAAGGACTGAGACACAGAGACTACAGGAATGAAACCAGGACTCACTTGATGGTAGCCATGGCTTAGACTAGGTGCTGGCAGAGACTGAGATGAAACTCAAGAAATGAATGAAATTGAAAAGAACAGAAAGGGAAGGGAGAAGTCAGGTTGGAGGGCATGTGGCAAAAGGGACCAAGAACAAAAGAAGAGATGGCATATCTGCAAACACAGCTGCACGTACTGATCCAGAGTCCCTGATCCTGGACTCCTGACCCTCCTCTGCTGTCAGCAACTCTTGGTGAAAACTTGTGTTGTTTGCACTCTCTGGTTCCCAGGGCATATAGCACCCACTGTCATTGGTAACAGCCTCAAAACAGAAATCAGAGATGTGTACAGCAGATCTATAACACCAGTCTATAGGATGCACCTGTTTCTTAGCATACCTTGAAAAGGCAATTTCACCTTCAGGTCTATATAAATGATGACGAGATGTGAGACAGTCAAGTTACAGACTACCACTACAAGAGGCTGCAGTGCACATTTCCTCCAGTACCTATTTATTTATGCTGATACAGTCCTTTTACAGCTAACTGTGATACTTCCCAATTGCCCATCTTGCTGAAGGTTCAGTCCCACAAACACCACAGACCTGCAGAAGCTGCCACCACAAGAAACATTCCTGTCCTCTCTTGTCCCCAGGCCCCACGTACTGCACCACTCCTCATGATGGTTAATGCATGTATGCAGCTAAGCAGTAAACAAGAAGGCAACCACATCGTTTTATTAGGGTGCATTGAGTTTAACCCAGATCTGTTTGCCAATAAGCTTCACTGCCTGGACTGACGAACTGGACAAGGGGGCGACGGAGCAGGAGTGAGGCCATGAGAAGAAGGGAAGGACAGAAGTATGTGAAACTACACCCTCAGCACACGATACCGAACCTTTCAAATGGACCTCATCCAGCGTTGTTGTGGTCCTGCCCCTGTCACAGCCCAGTCAATCTAAGGCTTTCTTCGTGCCAGCACAGTTTCTCCTTGGCACCCCTCAGTGAGCCCTTTCAAAGCAATAATCTGGTAGAAAAATATCCCAGAAAACAAGAGAGTATATTTTCATTTCGCTTTACTGCCCTAAGCAGGCTCACCCAGGAGTCGAACAAGTTCCAGCACTGACATTGAGGAGACAGGATCATGGGATGGGGTTTGAGTGCAAAGAAACTTGAAACAGCAACAGCTTTATCTACCGTATAACCACAGCCCCCATGCAAGGGATGGGGCTGCCCTATGAATGGACCAGGTAATGCTGAAAAAGACTTCTGACTAAAAGATGCTGCTTCACTTCTGAAGGGATGGGACACTGTCCCTGCCTTTGCCACACATTCTTACTGAGGTGCTAGACAAGTCCCTTAAGTGGACTTTTCCCACAGCAACCTGCTTCCCCTTTTCTGAAAACACACACTATGTGAGTCTGATCCTTGTGTTTGATATGCTGGGGCAGTCTGTGAAGTAGGTGGGAGAAGCAACTGGGAAAGCAAGGTCTGAGGAGGTCTTGAAATGGGCCCCCAAAATAATGGATACCTTTGAATTGGACATCAGTGCACCTCTGCTCCTTATCTGCAAAATGGGAACAGTGACAGACTATACAAAGAGGATGATGCCAAAGTAGAGTAACGAGTGCCAGTGAAGCAGTCAGACCCTGTTGTTGTGAACACTGGGAAGGAAACCTTGGGAAAAAATCTGTCTTCAGAAGAAGATTTTAGTTGCATGTGATAGACTGGATCTACTTGCTGGACAACAGAGAAGAAACACTGTGAGCAGAAACTCAGCACGGTCCCTTCTGTGCACTGACACGTGACCAAGAATACTGTGTGTTATCAGCAGAGATTGTATCTTAATGCTTACGCAAACAGAGGCCGAATTCAGGTTGCAGAAGCTGCTTAATTCTCACATTTCCTAACTACAGAGGGCTTGATGTCACCAGCCTTGTAATGTTCTTTTCAAGCGACCTGTGCTCAGCGCAAGTCATTTTTGTGTGATACACCCTTGGTTTGACAGACAGCTGACTCCTTCTGTATCCTGCAGCTGCTCCAGCTTTTCTGGGTATCCACCTAAGCGCCTACCTAGTTCATGGCAAGAGTTGCTGGAGCCCTCCTCCTCCTATCACGTTTCTTTCTTGCCTCCCTTCAGGCCGGTAGTTGTATGCTAAGCCACTAGATGGTGTGCACTGTTCTCGCCTTCCCCCTCCCCCTGGGAAAGCATTTCCATCATATTTTGGCTTTAGGTTTTATAGCCAACCAAAAACAAAGAGGTGAAACACAGCACAAAAAAAGACATAGCCAGCTTCCTCCCAAGCAGTTAACTTCTGTTTGTTCCTCGTGTTCATTGTGAAAGGGAAGAAATCAAATGGAGTACAGACAAAAAAGCAAATGCTTTATGCATTGATCCTGATAGATGCTGAGCCCCTCCACTGCCACTGGCTGCAATGGGCACTAGGAGTGCTCAGCAGCACTCAGGCTTTGGCACAATTATCAGTCATACCTGCTTTGCCTCATCTTGTCTCAGCTCCCCGAACCCAGACTGCATGAGAATCAGTCAGTGATTTCTCTGGCAGTCCACACACATCTGCTTTTCTACTCCACACACCAGTCCCAGTGAAATATAGCAGGCACAGTTCCCTTGCTGCCAATACACCGCCAAATATCTCTCCCCCTCTCTCTCTCTTTTAATAATGATCTGGAAGCCGGGTAAAACAACATGCTTGCTTTTGACAAAGAGAGTGCTTCCTCATTATAAGAGTAAGGAAGGGGAAAGAGGCTGTAAAGGAGACTGTGAGACAAAAAATTAACCTGCTGAATTGCTGAGGAAAAAAAACAAAACCCAACCCTCTCAGATAGTCACTCCTTTCCAATGAAACATGGACCTGTCCTCCAGGTTAATCCCAAACTGGATTGCATAAAGGTAGCCATATTACACC
This sequence comes from Cygnus olor, assembly GCF_009769625.2. Classification (NCBI taxonomy): domain Eukaryota; kingdom Metazoa; phylum Chordata; class Aves; order Anseriformes; family Anatidae; genus Cygnus; species Cygnus olor. The sequence goes on from NC_049170.1 coordinate 115,306,909, forward strand.
TCGCTTCTCACCTCCCTTAAGAACATTTTTGCTAAGGCACTCAAAAGCTGAAGTGTGCCCATTCCATAAGGAATGTGGAAAAGGAATGGTATTTTCTTGTGCGCACACTGAAAATGCAGGTATCCTGGATCCCACATCCAGCACCATGTCCCATAGCAGCCCTGTAAGCTCCTGCAGACTCCTCTCCTACATGGTCAAGAGAAGAGGAACAAAAAGCCACAATCATTTTGAAGTCAGTCTTTTCTTTTTCTTCCTCTTCCCACTCAGCAGAGGAAGGCTACATGTACCAGAGGGTGGGCACTGGGGATCCCTACCACAGAGCTGCAATAGGGACGGGGGTAAGCACACCCTCAGTTCTTCTCTTTACCCCTGCGATAGGATAACTTGCATTTTGCAGCCTGGCACAGCTGGCCCTGTGCTGGCCCAGATCCATGCTAGTGTCTCAAAAGCAATCTTGAAAGAGCCACACATAGGTGTACACCCACGTGGCAACACAGCACTTTAAGGGCAGGATTGCACCCTAGCTTTGTACTGGGACACGCGCATGAGCAGATTTGTGCTGTCCAACAGCATGTCCTCTTCCACATGCCCTGCAGGTGAAAACTCAACTCAAGCTTCATCCCTGATGAATTTGGATTTTCACAAAGAGAAACAGATGAAAAATGGGGCAGAAGAAGAAACACAAAGGAAATACAATAAAAAAAGTGCGCTTGAGTTCTTTTATTTTAATTCATTGCAAAAACACTGACAAAATGCACATGCATCATTATCAGATATTAAAGCAGACTGACCCTGAGAAGTCTGCAGTTCTCCCATTAATTACTAAAAACAGAATATAATCCCAAATACTGTGCATATGTTCACATGGACATTGGTCCATATCTGGCTAAAATAAATATTTTTTACCAAAAATGCATTACCACTGATACAAATGGTTTTGATTCATCTTATAGAGTATAAAGAGATGATCAATGCAACTGCTTTGGTTTAGCATAATGCTTGTGAAAGTCAGCACTTATCAGCTGAACTGCAGTAATTGCTTCTAGACTCTAACAATTAGAAAAAGACACTAGCTTAAACTACCTTAAAGCTCTGATTAGATTGTTTAAAAGAGCACATTTTACCTTACATTTGTAACCACCTAGGAGCATGACCACTAACAGGTATTGTGGCTCAACTAGTGGCTGCTACCTTGAAGAAAAATAGTTGAGCAGGATCTCCTGCAATCCTTTGACCATAACAAAATTACAAAGGATTTAGACTTAGAAAAAATCCACAGATAACAAACAAGCAGTGATAGCAAATACTTTGAAAACGAGCTAGTGAAATCAGCCTACTCCTCATGCTAGTGTACATCATTTGTACAATGCAAAACCACTGGAATTTTACACTAACTACCCATATCTCAAGAAACAATTACAAAAAATGTGAGCAATTACAAAAGCCTGTTTGGGACACTTGCTGAGATCAATGTCACTGGAGGTTCAAAAACACATTTATTCCTATTGCACTACCTAGGGCGTATATAGGTTTGATAAAGATGATTAATACTCATTTTTGCAAAAATTTTGTCTTCAAATCACATTACAAATCTTGTGGGCTTAATTATTTGCTCTTTACTCTATGGTACAAGTGCTGATAACTCAGAACATTTTCAAAAATTACAATCCAGACCACTAAATGCAGGACACTACAGATGCTTGATACCTCTTCAATTTACTTTCAATTTACTTTTAATTTTCAACCATAAGATCAAAACCTCCCATTTCAAAAACAATCAGTTGAATTGCAAAGCTTTGTCTTAATACACTAAATGTGCAAGATCAGAGATAAAATTGTTGGCAATGCTGCTAATTTAATTCAGCTGCAACTTCCTTTAAATAATCAGAATTAGGCTCTCAGGCTTTATTTAGACTCATGACAAAGGGCAGTATTATTGTTGCTGTGTGAGGGGATGCTCCCAGGGTAGAACTGTGAGTACCAAAATTGTTATGGTATAGCTTATCTGAAGAAATTCTGTGTCACTGACTTAGCTCTAACTAGTGTACTCTCAGGTTCTTCTTTGTTTTAAGGTCCCAGTCAGTCCAGGTCCTGAGTTTAATTAATAGATGTTGTAACCATAGGTGGCAAAAAACAACATGCTACAAAGGCATATAGAAACAATCAACAGATGGGCAAATCAAGTACTTCTTTCTAGATTTTTAGTATCTGTCTCTGGGTTGCTCCAGAGGATGATCACAAATCATCAAGTATGTTTCATCCACAGATTTCACTCAGCAGTATGAATTTGGTGCATACAGTTTACTTTTCTTACTTTTAGAAGCTCAGACTCTCCCGTGCTTGTGCTTTTTTTCACTTGCATGTTATTTTTGCAGCAGTCTCTACTACCTACCCTGAGCAATTCCAGCTGGGGACTCAGAAGGTGGCTCTGGGATCTGCCCTCCTTGGGGCAGCATGAGTCCAGCCAAGGACTAGTACATCATACCTCCACATTTGATGGAGGTTCCTTGCACACAGAAACATTGTGTGCTCATCAGTCTTCCAGTACTTTAGTGCTACCTTTACAACCTTCTTTCTTCAAAGAGGAAGAGACTTTGCACCTGTGCCAGTGATGGGGTCCCAGCCCAGCAGCAGGCATGGGAGCACCCATGGGCAGCCCCAGGACCCTGCTCCTTCCTCGCTGCTGGCATACCCCACAGAGCATCGTCTTCCACCTGAGCCTTCTCATGAGTGCCAAGGAGGAATTCAGAGCTCTGGGGAGTGCATTTTGTGTACTGCAAAAAGGTAATTAGTGACTTCAGAAGCAGAAGCTAATAACTGTGGTGCTATGTGGTAAATGGCCAGTCCCGAAGGATTTTTTTGTGTGTGTGAAAATCAATAGAAGCTGATAGATCAATAGAAGTTTTCTGTATAAAAATGTTTTCTCATGAAACAGCAAGTTTAGCATTATTCAAACAAATTATTCTGTTATTTAAAGATGTATCTTCATTTCTGTCAAACACTGCTGTTTTGTGCCTGTGTAAAACTACAGTACTTTTCTCTAAGGAACCAGTTACTTTCTCTGAGCACAATGAATTGTTTTCTAATATTAAAAATTTCAAATGAAAGCCCTCAAGTGGCCGCAGTTGCTTCAGGAAGGCACTAGTGGTGTTTTACCTGGGGGAAAACTCTTTCCATGGCAGCCCTTCCTCTGTGAGAAGAGGCCAGGCTGTTAAAATGAAGCAGTTGGGGTGAAGCTGAATCTTTCCTCCAGGAAAAGGGCTTTATTGCTGTTGTAAATCTTTGCAGTTAAGAAAAATCAAACTTCTCAGTGCTTTAAATGATTATTTATGTGTGTGTGCTGGAGACTGCCCATGAGCTGGTAGGAGAACAGTGGCTCCAAATTTGCTGTGTGAAACTGGCCCTGGTGCAGAAAGCCCCTGAAACAAGACCTAAGCTGGAGGCTTGAGCACTATATAAACCTTTATATGGGACACCTCTGCCCCGGACATGTCTTCCTTTCTTGGAGCTGAAGTTACTGGGAGCCAGTAAATGCACAGCCAATCCCAGCAGCTGTGATTCTGCTGAATAAAACAGTTTAAATGAGCTTGTGCAGACATGAGTGGTCCTTCAGCTGAGAGATGAGGGCTGTACGGGGACTGGCCAGAAGGCTGGGCTGTGGACACAGCTCTGTATTCCTGTCTGCCACAGCTCTTAAAACAATATTAGTCTTCTGGAGATAGTAGATAGATAATCTCTGTCCTATGATAATGCGCAGTCGTATAGAGATGTTTACAGTCGGTACTTAGTAAAGTACTTAAGCATGTATTTAAACACACTGCTGAACATCAGTGTGATTAATACTTTGCTGAATTAGAGATATGACACGAATACATTTTTCTGGTGTTGTAATTTTTCATTATATACGCTTATAAGCTGGTCATAAGGATTTTCTTTCAGTTTTGCATCCAGCAAATGAGTTAATTTGGGAGTCAAATTGTGCCTTAGTTATGCCTGCACAACGCCATTCACATGCATGAGGGCAGAAAACTGCTCCATGACCTTTAATTGGACTTTTCTGTTACTCTTTAACGATTCATCTACAAAAAAAAAAAATCTGGTTCTTTCTCATCTGGCAACTGTTCGGTATTCCTTTAATGTTACTGCCATCAGAAAAGTATATTTTTACATATGGTGTATGTTCTTGTTAAGGCTGTGCACATACAGCAGCTATAATTCCTGACCGGTAAGCAAGCAGCTGCTGGTGAGTAAAGATTAGACCCATACGTTCTGTTCTTATGTGTGTAAAACTGGGGGGAGAAATGTGGCTAGTACATCACTTATCATGGTAATTCAATTAAAATCTATTTTAATGATTTCTATTAACATCATTTGCTGAGCCTCCCCACCTGAAAGTGAAGAGATGAAGTGCAACTCTTTTTCACTTCATCCTTTCCTGCTTAACCCAAGGAAGAGTATTTACCATCTCCTAGTTTCAACTTTTGGAGTCAAACCTTCTGTGTTTTTTGTTTTAAGTTGAAACTGAAAGCATTGGCCTACCAATTTACATTAAGATGCTGGTTATTGTCATCACTGCAAAACAGTTGCTTCGCTCACATTTATGTAGCTTTTAAACACAGGAAACCAAGCTTGATTTATTTAATCGTGTTGGCTCCTGCCATGTGCCATGCTATGGACAAGGCCACCCCATGTCGGGCTCTTTCCACTTGCCTCCCTAAGTAGGCCGCGCACCCACAAACACTCTCGTTACACGACGTACTGCATTCAACACTGTGCCTTGGTGCCCTATAAATAGAGACCTCTCAGGGAGACCGTGACAGCAGCCTCCCACCCTGTCACACACAGACTTAAGATGTTTCCTGAAAGCAGTGAAATGTCCTAAGGCAGCCCTGGAGGAGACCCAGGCGGAGGGTAGGTATGAGCACCCCCAACAGCAGAGCCCAAGGTCCTAAGCCAAGGCCCCTGAGAAGTCAACCCAGTGATTCTCCAGGGCAGCTCTTGAGGGAACTGAAGCCACAACAAACTTTTATTTTTTTATTATTTTTTATTTTTTTACCCCTGGGGGTGATCTCTTCACTAGCAGATGAGGCACAGCTATGGGGCAATGCAGGGTAGCTCATACTACACCTGCCCTTGTTGCTCCTGCTCAGCGCATACTGGAGGGCATCACTTGTCTAGATAGTCAGAAAGGCGTATTTTAAAAACATTAATTCATTTTCCCCAAAAGGTTGAGGCTAGGCCAGGATTTGCACCTTTCCCAGTGCTCAGTCTTGTTTTAAGCAATGGGATTTCCACCATTTCCCGTGGGGGATTATTCCACAACCTAATAGATCTCAATGTCAGGAAGTTTTTTCCAGATACTCAGCCATAATTCATATCCATGAATTATGAGCTACTGTCGACATCACACCCATTGAGGCATTCCTAGAGCCTGCTTCATTTAAAATTATATGCTCTAGTTATGCAGGGTTTCTGTGTACTAGGGCAAAATGCTTTTTCTGCAGGTTAATTCATTACTATTCAATTTGTTAACACTTTTTTTGCTCAGTGTGAACAGTCATTTTGCAGTTGCATACCCTATAGTAGCACAATCTCCATTTGGGAATAGAATCACAATATATAAATATGACAAAACAACATACCAAAAACCATCTCTGTAAAGAAATATTAGTCTGTTCCTGCAGATACTTACTCCAGCATTCAGTTAAATGAAAGCAGTAGCTCATACAACACCTGGTATGAGACAGAAAGCTTAGAAAAAAACCCTCACAAGTCCATAATAAATTTTATTTCTGTCCTTAACGGAGGGAAGGTACAGGGTGGGGAAGGGAGGAGGGAAGGCAGGAGGGATGAGGAAGGGAAGGAAGAAAGGAATTTAATCCACCTGTGAAAAAAATAGAGGAAAATTGAAAAGAGAATGACTTCCTACAAACAGTAAGCCACCACAATGCAACTGGAACATACAACAGTGAAAACAATAAAGCTGAGGATGCAAAATGTGCACCTCTTCCCATTAATACCAGTTATGAAACTGAGAAAGCTAAGGCAGGTTTCTGAAATCTGTATTGCAAAAAAATGTGTACAAAACTTCTTGGAATGACTCTGCCTTTTCTTTTAGGAACATTTGAAAGGAGAAAATTTGTAAAGCATGTATCTATTTCTCAGAAAGTCAGAGGATTTCTATGCGAATTGTTTATGATTATATTTTGCCCAGCAAGTGGTGCTTTTGCCATCCTGTTTGCAACCCATTTGTACATAAATAAAATGTCATATTAGATACCAGGAAAGGGATTGCTTTCTAAAGTAAGCAAATAGGAACATACCAGAGTTCATTTTCATCTCCATACATGCCTAGCTCCCATTAATGCTACATAAATCCCAGTGAAACTAGATGAGAATAAACTCATAAATTTTACCTGAAATCATCTGAGAAACAGAAAGCCATGTTTGCAGAGAGCTCTAAATTCACACAATGCCACACAATTTTGCATGGTAGCTGTTCCAGATATCTCATTTTTTAGAGACAGTGGCCTAATAGCTTTAAGGGACATACATAGTGCTGTGTGAACATTTTTGGTGATAGTTCCTCACAGTACATATTACGTGACCTTACTGAAATCTTTATCTAGCCAAATGGGGTACTCTTTGGACAGAGGACAGGACTGCATAGCTTCCAATCTCTACTCTACCTGGACCACGGCATGTGCATCTACAGCAGACACAAAATGCCCACAGGCTAAGATAACTTGAAATGCTGCAGATCCTTTAGGACTACGTTAAGCCCAGGTAACCATGCTGTGCGGCCCACCTGGGTTTACTGGTAAAGGCATGGTAACTCGTTATTTGTATCTGTGTTTCTGGTCTACAGCTAGCTTTGCACAAACTGTGGTCAAAGCTCTCTCTGGTGGGGCTGTGAAATACCCATTGGAACATATTTGAGGGACTCAAGTTAAAAAAATTGTGACGTCTTGGGCAAGGCAGGAACTTGAACCTCAGTTGGCTGCCTCTACCCTGCCCCACAAGAAGTGTTGATGTGAGACAGGACATTCTGATACAATTCTGGTTTTGCAAATAAATAAATAAAGGAAGGAATTTGTTTTCATTTTACTTTGGAGCTCGTCGTAGAAGTTGCTGCAAAATGGAACTGTCATCCTCAAGCCATCTGTAAAGATGAGTAACTCAAGTTGAAAGATGAGGTAGAAAAAGCTAAGTTCTGTGATCCAGGAGAAAGGTTTTGAGTCAAAGGTTTTGATTTACTTGCAAGGATAAAGCAGGGAGCAACGTCTCCAGGTATCAGCAGCTTTCTTTGTAAGACATCCCCACAGAAGCTTGACATCAGCATCTACTGTGGAAATGGCACAGATCATTTGATAATTCATGTTGTCTTACACCTGCCACCTTCTAACTTCGAGACACACACCTCATCTCTGCACTGTCTCAATCCCCTGCCTAAGGATGTTTTGGAACAGGGTTGTGTCCTGTTCTTCTGTCCCAGTCAGGTTTTCAGCCACAAATGGTCCTGGCTGAGCACAAGCAGCGAACAGGACATTCAGGTCACACTTCTGGACTCTGCCTGAAAATAACTGCTGGTGGAGTTTCTGAGGATGAAGATGAGTAGATTCGGGCATGCTTGTGTATACAAAAGAAAATAAACATCTTGGAAGGCATCTTTGTATATGCAAAAGAAAATGAAGTATTTCATATATCCATGTTTCCAGAAAGGTAGGTGTTTAGAAATCTGTAATAGAGTGCAGAAAGCAGCCAACAGAAGCTGAAAGACTGTTGAGAGCTTTAGCACAGACTTAATCTGGCCTAAATAAGACTTGATAATAAGACTAGCTGTTTCAAAGATATTTTGTAGAAAAATATATAGTGTCTAGGAATATAGGAAGAGAAAGATATCCACTGCCTATGATACACCAGATACACCACCACCACGCCTATAAATAAGGGGGGATATGCAGAAAAATCTGCTTTATGAATAAGCAGAAAGACTTACTTTAAATTTTACAAAAAAAAAAAAAAAAGTGAATAATTTATATTAGCCCTTCATTCCCTGAGGGTTTCAGCTAAAAGAACGCAAAATGAAGTTAACAGATTGCTTGGTCAAGCCAAGCACAGAAAACGGAAGTTATCACAAGATACATAGTCAAAAAAAACCTGTGTAAAAGCAGAAGCTAACAACATTGTAATAAAAAAGAAAAATACACAGAAAAAGGGTTAACATTTCTTGAAAGTTATGTCAAATGGTACTGCACAAGAAAATAATATTTAACAAATGCAGCATTCATTGTGAGAACATGCTACATTTTCACTCATTCTTAAAGCTCTGTCTTGCTCTTAGATACGCAGGCATGCATCATTAATGGCACTTGCATGGTTGAATTCCCATGCATCATCCTCAGAACAGGAATTGCGGCTAACCTCTAGTATGTCACATGCAAAATATATTCTTTACTAAATTTCTGCTTCTCACCACTATGCTCTCACTTCTCCATACGTGAAAATCATATGTCTTATTGGCAGTGCGTCTGATCACATTGAATAAATCTCCTAAATCCAGGCTTAAAGTTGGATAGTTGTACCAGTCAGTCAACTTTGTGACCTTACTTCCTGTTTTTTAACTTTTTAAAAGGGGATAAATATAGGGACAGAAAATACAGATGGAATTTATGTTTAAAATTAGCTTTTAATGCAATCAGTGCATCTAAAAAGTAGAACAAATATGAGCATGTGCATATGTGTATACGTACTTGCACAGCTTCTACACATACCTGCCACGTTTATTAAATCTGTCTAGTAGGTAATATCAAGACTTCTTCTGCCTTAGTAATATGCTAATGCTTGCTCAAGCTTTTCAATGCAGTGCTGAAACCATCCTTGACACAGCACTGAAGGAGAAGCTGCAGCATTCCAGACTCCTGCATTAATGGAGTAAGAGGGGGGAAATTTATTAGGGCTGCCAAGAACTGTTCATCAAGACACATTTTTGACTAACATAAGTGTGTACTATTTTCATAGGTGACAAAAAAGGGTGAAGAGATTGTAACTGGCATATGTCAAGAGATTTAACCAGTCCATCTGACTCAACTCACTTTTTGCAAATACCACTTCTTTTACTCAGTTTGCCTACTGATTAGAGGCAAATTGAAGGAGGAAACTCCAGCTTCTAACACACTAACCTTCTTTTAAAAAGTAAAACTTCTACAGTGGATGAATTTCATACTTAAAAGAAGTAAACATTTCCAAAGCCAAAATATGTGCTAGGCATCTAGTGTTACTTAAACTGACATTTATGCTTTTGAAAATGTCTCCCAAGAACCTCTGATGTACGCATATAAATCATACTGTCTGTCTTGTAGTTAACCAACTTGGAAAAGAAAATACTGAGGAGTTTTTAGGGAAAACTGGTTAAAGCACTCAAACACAGGAAGGACTAAGGAACTCTTAGTGGTGCCAAAGCCGTTTCAGGAAAACAGCGGAGCAAAGGTTTTGTTATGAACTTGTCCAGGAAGGACAGAGCATCATTCTGCATAGGAATAGCTGACACAACCATGTGTTACAGAATTGCCAGAGGAAGCAGGAAAGAAGAAAATACCGCCTATCCCTGCAGAAATGGTTGGGATGGGAAGGGAGTGACCCAGGTTTTCTGATGCTACTACATGAATCAAACCATTTTACCTTTCTTTCATGTGACTTCTGTGTGGGTAAAATGTGTAAGAAATAATGCTTCTGCAGCTCTGAAAGGTTTTGTAGAAGAACCAGTACGTGTAAGTGCTGTTTGACATTCAAAATGTTGTTACTGAAGATGCAGGACTGTTGTCCAGGAGGTTGCACTGTCACAGAACGCATTCAAGGGAAATTTGAAAAGTCAAAATGACAGAAGCAAAAATAATGTTGTATACAGGTAAGACTACCTGAAGTGAGGACTGCCTCGTGTAAAAATGGAAACACAGCTAACCTGGGGAAGGAAGATGGACCACCTTTGTGAGGGCATCATGCATGAAAAGGTTACTGGCTACTTGTTAAGATCAGTCAGAGGAAGACAAAGCAACTGACAACTCCTTGATACTACGTGGTTGCTGCTGGCATGGAAAGAGGTGGAGAAGGAAACTGAAGTGCTTGATTCACTGTTTGTCCTTACACATTGACCAAACACAGCAGACTGAAATAAACCTAGTAAAAAGCAGGGAGTTCACAAAATTCAAGATGATTAAAATAAGATTATGGGATAACTAGGAAAGGAAGTAACCAGAAGTGAGTGCTGGTTATTTTGACAAAACTCTTCAGTTTGGTGACCTTCAAGACATTTCCCTGTCTTTCCTAACCAAATGTGTCACCTATGTTATACTTTTCATTGGAAGATGCCAATGGCTTTTACATTAGTTTAAAATCCAAATCTAATGCACTACCTAAGCATAAATACATTATCGCCTATAAATATATTTACCATTATTTTAATGCTTATTGAATCCTCTTCATGGTTTACACAGATGATGAGGTTATCTAGGGAGGTTAAGGAATGTTACAATTAGCATCTTCTTAAAAAATAAAGTACTGATATGGAAGAAAGAACTGCTGCAGCTTCACATGATGAATGTGCCGTGTAAGAGTTCAGTAACATTTCCAAGCGTTTTACCCCTTTGTGCTTTACATAGAAAAAAAAGTTCTGCATTGAGAGGAAGATTCACTGTATACCTAAAAATCTGTAAGAGACAATTTCTCTCCTACTTAACACTTATAATCAGACAGATGGATACATTGCGATGGAAAAAATACCAAAAAAAAAAAAAAAACTAAAACAATGACTGCATCATTTTTATTTATTTCTTTCATTCTCTGTTCAGGTAGCAAGAAATCTAATTCCAGTTGGATCAGTCTCTTGTGATATTTTTTTCTTTCATTTAATATATTTTTAAATGCTCAGAGGCATTATGACAGAAAAGCATGTATTTTTTGCCCTGGTTTATACCCATCATCTTTACCATTACAACAAGACAAAAGCATTAAAGTAAAATTAATCATGTCAGAAGATTTTAGCAAAAAACAAGGGAGACCATGCATAAAGCATCGCTTTGTCTAGTGTGAAGTCACGCTCTGATTAAAAACATATAATGAAAGTGAAAGTAATACATCATTGCCTTAGCAGTAGGGTTTTTGGGAGAGCTATGCAATTCTGAGCACAAAAAATCTTTATAGGCTCTGAATTTTGAAACTTGCAAAGATTATAGAATAATTCTAACAAACATTGCTTCACTTCTTTCAAGTTTAATTAATCTTAAACGTTGTAGGTAAAGCAAACAACCAAAGGAGCTCCATAATTAAACAAGGATTCCTATCAGAACCGTAGCTCAAAATTAAAAGAGAAGTAGCAGTAGCTGGTTCTGGCCAGGGAGGTACGAGGTTGTGACACGGGGACCCCCAAACAGTTCCAAATCCAGTAAGTAGTTATGAGGACTGCGAAACATCATGGAATAATGAAAATCCCTTAACAGAGCAGAACTTTCACTGTTAATAAGGACCCATCAGCTTCAGTTTGTGTCACTGCCAGTAGCAGCCTGGTGCTGTTATGTGACTTAGGTAGCACCCAGTTAAAAAATGAACCTGGGGTTGTGTATGTGTAAGCAAGACTGAAAAGAAATCACGCAGTAAAGAGCTGTTCACTCTCCTTGGCCATACAGTCTATAAAATTCTCTACTTTGCTCAGGCATGACTGTGCAGTAAGAAATGTTTCAACTTGTACAGCGATGTGCACCTTATGAGTCTTAGGTTAGGACTGCGACCCCATCAAATAAAATTAGGCTTGTGAAATGCCATTTGCTTTCTCCTTTTTTTTTTTTTTTTTTTTTTGATTCTGTCTCTATCTTTTGTTGCCAACATAGAAAAAATAACTCCATGAGAAACACCAGACAGGAAAAATACACAGTAATAGTAGACTGTGAAAAATCTACTGATCCCTTGAGCCATAGCATTCTTGCCTACAGATGATGACATTAAAAAATTGGAAATGGGTGCGTGCTTCCCCTCCTCTTCTGGATCTATGAACAAGGCAAGTTGTTTTCCTGATTCCTTTAGAATTACTCCCATTAGTATTGATGCATTTGGTGCTTTGGGTAGCCAGGCAGAGAGAGGTGGGCAGTATCCCCTGCCAATAGATCTAGTCTCGCAGTGGGAACAAAATGAGATTGCTACTCTCCTGAGTTGTCATATTCAATAGCTTGTGCTGTTCCACCTGCAATCGTCTTCACGGCTCCAAGTACAGAGCCACAGCTTACATGGAGGCAGTAGCTCTGGTGGCTGATGTTCTCGTGTTCCCTGTGCATCGCACAAGAGAGGACACAGAGCCCTAAGCAAGTGAGCCACTCTCATTTCAACAGCCACCATCCACACAGAGAAGAAAGGAAAAAACACAATAGGCAAGCAGCTCCCTTTCACACTAGTTTGCAGACCTTGCTGAGTACCTTCTGGAGCTCCTCTCAGTGGAGAGTGACAAGAGGAGCCGAATCTCCGCCTCAGTGGCTCTGCTCCTGCACACAGGACTAAGTTTGCGAGCTTTTTTCCCGCTTTCACTATCCCCAAGTGCCACTGGCACAGAGAGCAGAACATGAGTAATTCAGATGGAAGACAAAACATTTGCTAGTACAGGAGGAAATGAAATGCACCTCAGGTGATAATGAGATAGGAACACCCTGCAGTACCAGACTGTAAGGACTTCTTTTCATCACAGAGCCTCACCAGCAGGACATGGCTTTTACATGGCTTTCCCCGTTCACCAGGAGGAAATTCCTCACTTACCATGATGAGTGGGGAGTGATCTGCAACCTCAGGACCAACAGCGCTAAACAAGTGAAAAACAAACAGAAAAAAACTCTCCCTCCCTCACTGCTGACTGTAGGATAAAAACAGATCAATTACTTTCCAAAACTGTTGACTGGGACAGAGCTAACAGTCAAAGGATAAAGGGTGGACATAAATGTACTTCTTCCTAAATTGCAAACAAGTACATCAAAACCAAAGATAGCACAATGTCCCCAAATTCCCACATATCAACTAAATGTCATAGTATGTAGATTTAATACCAGGAGTGCACTGTACTATTACCAGGCTATACTGTGACTAGGTTGTAGTCGTCCCTAAAACAGCTCTATCACAGTTCGTATCTTTAAATCCAAGCACTCCTACACTACAGAGTCATTCAATGTCTTACGGAAAGGACAGGACAAAAGTTCTATGCCAACTAATCCCCACTTCCCATCCTCCTTTATGGTAAGTTAGAAAATAAAGCAGGAGAATACAAAATCTGCGTACTTGAAACTCTTAATTCATCTTAAAAACAAAACAAAACAACAACAAAAAAACTATTACTACTATTTGGCAAATAGCAGTATTTTCCAGCAAATCATGCTTGTTAACATTGTGTTAACATTGAGTCTTTTTCACTGTGAGAAGACATGCATTCTCCGCAGTGTATCTACAATCCTAGCCCAGGCCAATAGGGCATCCCTTCCTAGATGTTTTTGTAAAAACATAATTGTTTGTGTCACGAGAGGGCTGTGTATTTTACAGTCATTGTCTCAGCCAAGACTGAAACAGATCCAGGGCTGAGCAACAAGTGCTTGAACACAAGCTAGCTAGGACTGCAGCAGATGCAGTACCTTTTAATAATAGCACAGAAAGTATCGTACAAAAAAACAGGATGGAAAGAGAATTGTTGTTTACTATCTGTTACAGTAAACCAGGAAAGACTGCATTATTTTGATAAAATTATACAAAATGGTTCGCAAACACCTTTTAACACCACCATAAATGGTTGTGTTATTCAAATACTAGCTATGAATTCAAGTCAGTATTTTTAACCACAACATTTAGGTATCACACTTCCAGGTACATTTTCCCAAAGTTTTGGAGATAGCATCACATTGTATGTAACCAAGAACTGAATAAATTTCATTCTCACAAAATCTTACATATCTGTAGATATCTAATTCAGAATAAAGTTATTTCTTTAATTCAGTGGAGGGCTCAGGTCTTGAAGCAAGAGTTCCATTTCTCCTATCAGGGTGAGCCACTGGATTAGACACAACAAATTCAAAACTACAAAACACTTTTGTCCTACATAGTATCACTGATTTTTCACTGACCATTTTTAGAATTTTCTTACAGTAGTTACATAGTTAAGTATCCTATTTCATGATTCTGAAAAATGTGAAGTGTAGCATATCCCATAGTATAGATGCTGTAGACATTTCTAATAGTTCATACAACCTTTTATAATTGCCTTTCTTACATAATGCCCTCAACTATTAATCCAGGCATCTAAATCAAGGAAGTCTTTATGTTAAAGCATTTTCAGAAAGGCTCCTAAATTTTCCGTGGGAGAAGGGAATTTGCAGAGGCATATTTTAAGTCCTGCATCACACCAGTCTTTTTAATTCTTTTTTCATCCTAACCTGTGCATATAACGTAAAGGTGGATGCATCCTGTCAAAAGGTTTGAGATAAGTGATGAAGAACAGAATTCTGTAAAAGGTATTTTATTGGGAAAAAAAAGGAGGTCTATCAGAAAATCCAAGTTTTACCAGTTGTCCAGTTTTAGAAGTATGGCTTTGATTTATGGATCAAAATTGCTCATTTATTATTTTATCTATACTGCTTTGGGCAATTTTGACAGTTAAAATTTAGTTTTATTGACCAAGGCAGCCAGTTTAGCCACAAAGGGACTAATGCACACATAGGCTGCTGCACTCAAGAAGCTATGATTTGATTCCATGACCAAGTTAGACTGGGAATCGCAACCAACACAACACTAAGTTCCAAATCTCAGTGCTCAAGGCAAAATACTTGCTCTAAAACACAACCAACCTGTAAAAGAAGGTGGGAAAGAATTTTGTGATAAAAGCCTCCATGCACTGTTTCCTGTAGCTGACATATTCCAGCAATGCTTCTGTCAGTAGTGGATTCTAAGCAGCAGAGAAGAAACCTTTCTTTAATGACTGTGGACAACAGATAAAGCTGGAAGAAGGAAATGAAGATGCAGAGGAGAATTGAAGATGTGCTCTATCTAGTACGATGGCTTACCACAGATCTGACAGAGAAAACGGTCCAAGAATTGTATTTTTTTTTCCTAAACTAGATTTTATTCACATATACATAAACATGCATGTATTCATGTTGCAGGATGAAAGACTTACAAGTTTACTTAAAAAACTTACTGGAATGATTTTAAGCCAATGTTAATTTAGGCCTATCCTATTATAAAATTAGCATCTTCTGCAATCTCAATTTATTGCTCCATTGTGAAGCCCCTTGTGATACATAAACAAATCTCTGAAGAGAAACAAATCAATAAAGTGTCTAATTTGATTAACCATGTTTTTAAATTCATCAAGACAACTGCACAAAAATAAACCACTTACTTGTCAGTATTTTCCACGTCTTCTTTTCATCATCATAATACTGAACCAAATTGCTGGGTAGCCGATCAGGTCCGGGAGGCAATCCTCCAACCAATAACAGCATTTTCTTATTGGAACGAATTCTTCACCCAAAACAAGAGGAAAGATGAACAACCACATTACTGAAGAGTATTTTTAGTGGCAACAAAATCATAACCATCAAAAGAATGTTCACTGCTTGCAGTTTTCTATTTCATTTTTTGTGTTTCTTTCCCCAATCGTATCTTAACAATTTTTTGAACCAAGCAGAAAAATGATCAGAAAAGCTGCATATCTCTCTACTCACGGAATAATAAGCTTCCTTTATGCAATTTGTTAGAGGTTCATTCTAGAACGACCTTTTTCTTATATTATCCCTTTAAATCATCACTCTTTACAGCTGAATACACATGAAATGCTCTGGAGTTGTACTAAGGTTAAGCATTAAAGTTGCATGTCAAAAATCGTATTAGTCAAAATCATTATTATAAGCCATTCTACACTCAAAGAACCTTGAAAAAATTAAGGTTATGCAGAGAGTTTGTGAGCCAACTCTTTAATCACACGCTGAACTTCGGATACGTAGTTTAGCACAATTAGCAGCACTGGGCTAACGGTTATGGGTTAAATGCTCCTTACAAGCACTTTTGTTTGTTTAATTTAGTCCAGGCTCTTGCTTTCTCTCTCCCCCACCTCTCCCCCCCTTTCCCGTGCTCTCCCCCTGTGCACCACTGGCTATAGCAACACCAATTGGTAAAAATGAGACTGTGATGTTGTTGTGAGCCTCCCCAGAGTGGAGCCCTGCCAATGCTTGCCACTGATCCAGCGGCATGAACCTGCTCAACTGTGCAAAGTCACTCTAATTCCCTCCCTCTGTTTTTCTACCTTCTCCCCCAGGGGGCAACCACTGAAAGGAGTGACTACCCACCCATCAAGAGCTGGCAATTCGCTGCTATTAACCGTGACCGTGATTCCCAATCTGCCTGGCAGTTCTTAAGAACAGGACTGCAATGTCTCATATGCAGTAAAAGCGGTTATCTGCACCCTGGCCTCCAACACTCTACCTGATGAATGTGCGATTTCTTCGCAACATTAAGGGATTGAGCACAATTGGAAGCAAAAAGGGGAGGGCAGGCCCAGACCCCCGGATGAGTCCCGGTGCTTTAATAGTCACTTCACATACAATTGAACTTCCGTCAGTAATACTAAGCTCCAGAGTGGTAACATTGAAATAAAGGTCTACGCTCAAAGCGTTCCTGCTGTGTAGGAAGGTGTCGTAGCCTGGAAAATTTGCACCAGTATGAATGAACGTGCAGGAGGACCGTGCATTTGGTGGAAAGCACCCTTGCCAAACACCAATGTTTTGCCAGTCAGAGCAACATCGTGATCTGTACCTCAGTCTGTAGGAAACCCTCCTGGTCAAAAAAAAGCTGGAGAAGGCCACTGAGCAGAGCCATGAGCACAGCCTTGTGCGGTGCCTGAGCGCTGCAGTCTCAGCAACGCACTCGGGAGAGGATGCTCGGCCGCTGAGACAAGCCAGCGGCTCAGCGCCACTTACTGCCGAGAAAGAGCGCCAGCAACAGACTAATCCACATCTGTACAAGCACCAAAATGAACTGAGTTGTGCTTTAGAGGTGCACAGCCACCCAAAATGAACTTAATTCAGGAAGGGAGCACGCAGCTCAATACCTGACCCAGACGATGCTGAGGAATGAAACCTTTCAAATGGCTCTGCAAAGGACAGCGACAGACTGCAGCTCCATCTATCACAAGGATGGCCAGGGAATTCTCTGGCAGACGGCCTTGTTTGTTTTTAAACAAATTTAGGACTCACGGAAGGTCCCGAACTGACGGCGGGGGAAGCGGCGGCTCTCGCGTGGCGGGCGGGCGTCACGCCGCACGGGCAGTGGCACTGCAGTGCTCTCCCACGCTGTCCCCGCGCCTCGCCCCCAGCTTGTGGGGAGCCCCTGCAGCCCTTCAGCCTTCCGGACAAGCCAGCCTCTGACCTCGGTACTAAAGCTGCTACTTGCTGTCAGATGATGACTGTTACCTGCCCACCAGACTATGTCTGGGTATGGGATCGGGAGCCGTCTCGCGATCGCTGTCAGCTCGGACTCGACGCGGTGAGACCAAGCTCTGGGGAAAGCTTTCACAAACACTGCCAGCCTCTTGAAACGTTCAATCTCCCCAGTAAAGTTTTTAATGAGAGAGCATTTGATAAAAACTACGCAACGCAGGAGCATGATAAACTATTTTTGGTACAAGTTAGGGATGACTGCACATGTAACAAGTGGCAGAGCAAACCAGGGCCATAACTCAGTTATGCATGGCCATCCCTAACGATAGAGAATAAATTGTTTATTCCAACCCCCTTGTGTTGTACGTTATATCACAATCAACTCCCTGTGTATTGAAAAATCCAGAATGCCCTTGCAAGGTTTACTTGATAAAGGAGTTTATTTTGATTTTCATCTTTCATCTGTGAAACTCCCTTCTAACTCCAAAGCACTGTGAAAAACCAATGAATGGCCAAGGCTCAATAGTTAAGGTGAAGAATGAAATGTCAGATGTAACTCTGAGTTTCCAGACTTTGGCAGCTGCAACTATCCTTAACATTACTTCCTCAGCTAAACAATCTGAGAATCTGCTATGCCCTGAGAAGGACTGGCACTGCTATATGGGATCGTTTAGAAATATTTAATATTTTTTCAGTATTTTACATGGGAAATAGCACGAACAGAAGTCCTTAATTAAAGTTTAATATGAAATTAATAGCTAGCATAGTCTCTACCAAAAGCACCGGGAATTCTCACATTATGAACAAGAGATGAGTTGTCTCACTGAGAAACGTACAGTATCTGACCAACCTACATTGAGAGCTTTTCCAGTGAGCCACGTAAAGATAATACGGTGACAAGATATGCATGTTTTAAATTGATTTATTTCCTTGGAGACAATTCTGCTTTTTAAGTTTTGGTGTGAATCCCCACACTTTAGGTTTTGAAATAAAAATTTCTCTACTCTATTACATTGCATTGCATCTGTGTTTGATATCACACTGAGCAGTCCTGTTAAATCTTAATATACATTTAACACACATATTAAAATAGGAAAGACATGGAAACGATCACTGCTTATATGCAGAAGCCTTTTCCAAACATTAATAAAAAATGTAATTCAGTGAAACACTAAGATAAATGCAGAACTAGAAAATACGTGTAAGGTAAAGTTTCTCCCTTCCTGCATTATTACATATTTGCTATTTGGATACCTCGATATTACCCCGTCAAACACTTGCCGTTGTATCTGAAACAGTCTCTTTTCATAGTCCTTACTTCACAGCGTAATACACTGCTTGGTCGCATACTGTGGTTCACAGTGTCCCTAGCAAGGCTATTATGATCATCTTGTGTTCAATTAACAGTAGCAGGTCTCAGTCAGGGAAGGCTAAAATAATGTTAACCATGAACAGGAAGGCTGATGTCACACAAAAAGCTGAGAAAAACTTACCAATGTCTTATCCCCAAAGTATCTCTTCTACCAAGAATGCAAAACTCTACTTCTCATTGAGGTACATACACGTTATTATTCTGCACACACTTTGCAGTTTTTGTTCTGCAAAGATTTTAGAACACTTAATTCACCTTAATTAAGTTTCTGGGTACCGCATGCAGTATGAAATTTGTCTACATACAAGGCTGTAAAACAAAATATATTTTAAAGTCAACATTTTCCAACTCATATGGTTTCATCAAAGCACACAAACCTAGGAATCTGAGAACTCAGATAAGTGACTTTGCTGTCAGAGATGTTGAATACCCATCAACATACCTAAATGCTGCTGATTTCCAAGGTCACGGGAGATGTGCATCAGCTCTAAAATTCAGGTCACTTATTCTACAGTCTAAACTAACTGCAAATACACTGGACAAAATGCTGAGCCCAAGGGAATTTATCATCTTATGAAGAATCAGTAGAAAAGACAGTGACAGATCTCAATAATCCTGACAGCCTTGTCCACCCAAAGCTCTTTTGCAACCTTGATAGCTTCATGTTAATGGAAAACGCATTAATGGGAAATATTCTTCTTGTACATTGTTTTTCTTTATTAGCATATCCATCAATCTTGCACTGCTGGGTTTTCCTCATCTAGGCACTTAGTAGAAGTTCATTCTGCAAAGGCAGGCAACAAAACAAGCCCCACCCATGACAGCTTTGCTCCAGATTCTTTCAGTTTTTTAAACAATGCAGCAAAGCTCCCCTTTCTGCATTGGTGCCTGCACAGAGAATAGAACACAAGAGAATAAAATGAAGAATGGCAATCTGTGGTCCTTCATTCATTCTGTGTAGTGCTACATCAGAAAGAAAACCGCATCTTAGACATAGAGGTGATACTGGTAATCCATGAAAAAAATGAAGACTATTCCAAGCTAATTTCCTCTTAACTCAGGACTACAGTCAAATACCTGGACATGCTCCTTGAATATAGACTGTCACCATGGCTTGAGCCAGGTGGCTCTTTGGACCAGGAAACTCGCATACATGGGTTGCCTCGCTCCTGTTTGAGCTCTGATCTTTCATGCAGCAGAGGCAAACCAAACTTCAGATGTTTTCTCGTTGAACTGGGACCCGAGTGCAACTGCCAAAAGACCAGCTCAGATTCAGCAAGACCACATGAATGGGTGGTGAATTTAAAGCACACCCACAAATCTCAGCAGGCCAAAGGATTTGAGAAACTGGAGGATAACACATTGTGATACTGTCAAAACAAGTAGCAAGAACCTCAGGAAAACTGGCCTGTGCTAGTATGCAGAAACAAAGTATTGCAGTAATGTTTGGAAACCAAGCTCAACATAATAAACAGATAAATATACAGTCCTTAGCATTTCGGTTACCGACCTTTTGTGTGTTAACACTAAAGGCTTAATATAACCTTCAGAAACCAGCATGGTCCTCTGCAAAATTTTTCTTCCAAAAAGGCCTCTGAAGGAGTTTTGTGTCCAACAAAAATATAATGGACAAGCCAGTCGCTGTCTGCAAATCTGAACTGATGATGCAGGCATGCATTTACCCATGACTGAAGAAACTGTTTTGCCATCACAGAACATGTTATGAGATCTTTAGCAATTATCTTCCTCACTCCTGGGTAGGCATTTCAGTACAACAACAGCATCTTATGAAAACTGCTTCTTTCAATGGATTTTGGCTTCCGCAGTTGACTGCAAAGATAGCCATGATTAGCAACACATGTTTAATAGACAGAAAATATCATTATCCAGGAGTTTAACTACGAACTTGATGAAAGCCGTAAGACAGAATGCAAGCTTTATTTTGGACAGAGACATTTTGTGAGGCTTTGTTAGCATGTCAGTGAATTAACAAACATTGCAATCTGTAGGTGAGTAAGCATCCAGAATCTTTTCCCAACCCCACAGCACTGCCAGGGCAAGGACCTAACCGTCCACAGTCATCAGACCAAGTCTTGCAGCCATGGAGTTCTGCTGCAACTCTGACCCACGGGGAATATCCTTCTTCTTGTGGGCAATGGACAGACCTAAAAGAACATCTGTTCTGTCAGGACCTAAAGCATGCTGAGGATTACATAGGTCTCTTTGCAAATTATGACCAAGAAATTATTTAGCTCTTAGGTTCAAAATATTTTCACAAACACATTGAACATAAGTTTCTTCATTAATTGATTTTTCTTACTCTTCTAAGGCACATCTATTGCTAAAGCCCACCCAAAGGAAAAAACACTCTATTAATATCATACCTAAAAGCCAGTCTGACCGTTCACTTTAGTGCCATGAAGATTCTTGTTTTCATCTTTTCATTCTCTTTATAAACCTGCTTAACAGAAAACCCAGAGTACACGTTTTCATTGCAGCAAAGCTTGCAGTGACCTCCAATAAGCATTATTTGGTGATGCCCAAGACCCACGGGCTCTGCTGCCTGTTTTCTATATATTGCAAAGCCCTGCTGACTGACAACAGACCAAATTTTAGGATCATAAATACTAAGCTGGGATGCGGACATAGATGTCTTATTTTTTTCCTATGAATCTACTCAAATGATTCTTTTTATTATTATTATTTTCTAGTGCATTTTATTTATTAAAAAAAAAACACTGCATGAGAAAGAAGGCGAGTCACTGGTAGGTCCAAAAGCAATTTTTTTTGTCTCCACCTAAAAAGCAAAACTCTACACGTAAGTGAATCTTATGTCTGACAAGCCATATGAACTGCTGAAAAGTTACATGACAAGTTAAGGTTTGCTTTAAATGCCTTTATATCTACAGTTGCTAAGCATTTTTCCATTCCTTGCACTAAAATAACTTACAAAGTGTTTGGAGCTCTGAATACCTGATTTTTCTTTATGAATCCAATCCCATTGCTGCTACTAATTTAGAATGGTCTCTAAGCACATCTCAAAGAGTTAGGGTATTTTTTTTAGCTGGAAAATATTTGAAATGAATGTCTCCTCCTTTTGGAGTAAGATCTTCTGATCCACTAGCTGTCTTAGGGGTGGGCCAGTTTCCTGGAAGAGTGGCATCTATCATCAGCGTTTCTTTGGGAGGAACCCAGAGGAATGTCCTTTTCATCTCTGTCTCCCTGTATCACCAGCCTATTCTTCATGTTGACAGGAGACTGGTACCGCTTCCTCAGAAAGGTTTGCAGCAGCTTTCCCATAAGGAGTTTTGTCAAGGTTGCTCTATCCCTACACGACACCATTGTTCCTTACAGCTTGAGACAGGCTTTAATGGATGCATCGTCTGTGCGATAAGCTTATCTCCCTGAACATTTCCTTTATCAAATGTATCACTCCCTTTGCACCACAGTTAGGTTGCAACCAACTCTCTTTGTGTGGAAGTTTATTGTGAACCCTTGCTCCAGCGTTGCAATTGCAGGCCTAATTGCCTTCTACACCTCCTATAAGGACGACATCCACACATATAGATCAGCTGAACACATCTTTAAATTCACCAAGAGCCGAATGCTGAAGCTAACCTTACTAGCAACTCAGCGAATATCTGAAGCATTATAAGGGACCTAAATCACAGTAATTTTAATAGCAAATCTTATACTGGCACTTGAGTCACAAAGTCTCCCATGTCATGAATTGTATTGGCAAAACTATGCAAACAACTGATTTACCATACTCTTGGCAGTTCTGAAGAATCTTAAAGAAATTCCCTTCATTCTGAGTATTTTAAAAAATAAAACCAAAGAAAACATCAAAGCTAAATACTTTTGAAATTTGATTTCCCCTCCTCCTCTTTTTTTTTTTTTTGTTTTAGACAGAGGTGGTAAAATCGAAATGTTTATAGAACCCTTCAGGGTGGTCAAGCGCATTTTTCTCTTGAAAAATTTCAATCAGCTCTTTTTACTGACATGCAACTTCACGTGACCATGAGAAGTCAGGATGTCCCTTTTTTGTTTGATTCTGTATTGGATGTCTATGGCTACAGGAGGTCTCCGCATCAGAGGTTGTGTTCTCCCCAGCTGAGCCTCCTTTTCTTTAGGAAGCTGAGGAGAAGCAGCAGAACCTGCTGCTGCCTCACATGACTATGATGGGTTACCTTTTTTTTTTTTTTCCTTCCTGAAACGAGGCAGCAGTCAGGGGAAGATGAGAAGAACCCACTGTGGCATCAACCTCTATTTGCTTCCAGCTTCAGTGCAAACCGTCTGTTTCCACTGAACTTGGCAGCTGATAGTATTTGCTCAAAGTTCATTGTCTGCTTTCCAAGAATACAGCAAGAAGTGTTGACTACTAATGGCAATAGGCATGGCAGTCTTTAAAGAAAATTTCAGGAAGCCAGCAAATATGAAAAATGATGCCAGAAAGGGTCTAGTAATGAATTTCTACTTCCCATATTCTCTAACTTCTTTAGATGGTAGTTTGGTAAACCTGTAATTCCAGGCAGGATCTTCTTCAACAACAGCAACAACAGAAAGGGAAGCTTACAGAGCAGTGGAGGCCAACCAAAAACTTTTATTTAGGATTCCAGTTAACTCTGATGTTTAATCTTTTCAGGCCATACTTTGCAAAAGTATAACAACTTACTTTGCTAGCTATGAAACTGCTTTGATTTTTAAAACATAAGAATAGTGTGAAAAGATAAAATGCTGTTTCTACAGAGTATGAGCATTTTTTTTTCCATAAGGTGTGTTTAACAGAACCGTTTTTTTCTTTTTTCTGGAAAAATACTTTGCCTTGATTTTGTGCTCTGTTTGCTCTCCTTGTTTCCCTTGCCCTCAAGGCTTGTTGTACTTTCTCTTTGAGTGTAAACTGAAATAATTACACCGTTCCACCTCTGCTTCATTTACTGGTCAGTAGCTACAGACTCAGAACCTCAGTATTCTTCCACTCTAGGGATAAACTACAGTAATCCAAGGCAACAAAATGCCTTCAAAGACTGATTGCAGACAGGGTCTGCATGACCCTCTCCTCTCTCTCTCCCCTCTCCATGTGAGGGGAATGTGTGTCAGGAAAAGAGGACAGAAAAGCTTCAAGACAGGACATGCAGGCATCTGAAAAAAAGGTGTGTGGGATGTTCACCTTGATCCTAATTTGTAAGTGGTACAACCAAATCACACTACAAGGGCTTTGATAGGGAATGCCCTTATTTAGGAGTCTCTACAGCATTTGTGGCTCATGTTCTCCCTGTCACAACAGTTCTGGACTGCGCTGCCAAAGCCTGGGCAAGAACAGCACAGGACCTTGCGAGAGATAACTCCACTCTTTCAGGGATCCATAGGATTTGTGAATGAGCTGTACAGAGTGCTGCAGATCGTGGAAAGTGGCATTACTTATTTATCTATTTATTTATTTATTAAGTACAGGAAGCTCCCTTTTTCTCCATCACTTTATCCTCAGTTTGAGTGGTTTAGTGGCTTGAGTGTTTTTTTTTTTGTTTTGTTTTGTTTTCTTTTCCTAAATTAACTTCATTTTCCCTCTAAAACAAGGGGGCTTGGAAGAATTCCCCTGACTTTTCCAGCGAATTATTACCCCTCTTGGAAAAAGTTTAGACAGGGAGATATATCTATATGCATGTGTCAATGTATGCAGAAAAGGGTGCAAATAGCACCAGGATGGGGTTTCCATCTTCTACTGCTCTGCCTTCAGATTTCTGTCAGGTGAATTTTAATAAACGCAGCCTGTGCCTGCATTTCTGTCCCCCCCTGCAAGAAACAAACGCAGGCGGCACTCCCGCAGGAGGATCCCAAGGAGAAGGACAGCAGCCAGAAAGGGGGAGGAAGCCGCAAGGAGCAGGGTGAGGGAAAGCCGAGGAGCAGCACAGCCCAACCAGCTGCAGCAGGAGAGCTGAGTGGAGAGATGTGGAGCAGACAGCATCAGTCTGTGAGAAGTAGGGAGCCTGGTGAAAGGCACACTGAGGGGCTGGGGATGACAGCAGCAGAGGATTTGAGAGATGGGGCAGGAGAAGGTGAAGCTCAGGTAGGATGGATGTGGGGAGGTGTCCCACCTGGGAGAGCGGTGTGGGAGCAAGGAGGAGCCTATGAGGGGGACTGGTAAGGGAAAATGAGTAGTTTGGAGGTTCAAGAGACTTGGAAGCAGGGGATTTTAAAGGAACTGAAATTCTGGTGCAGAAAAGAGAGATGGGGAAAGATATAGAGATACTGGGACCATGTGTTGCCCACGGAGATAAATCAGGAGTGGCTGGCAGTTTACAAACTCCAGCCAGGTACCTCTGACCAGAACATGGGCGCACATGACACTTGGCACCCCTTCTTCATCTACAGCTGCTGGAAAGACAATTGCCCATAAGAGAGACCATTAAATCCTCTTTATAAATTCCCTTTCTCCTAACAAGTACTGTAACTGGGCCAAGAAAGTGGCTCTTCCCAATGCTACCATAGCTCTTGAGGATTACACATGCCATTAGGAAGGCTCCAAAGGACTGACCCACAGCAGTGGTCCTCCCTCCTCCTGGATATTCAGACATCTCTCCACTTGCACTTCAGCGCCAGCCTGGCTGCAAAGGCAAATAAATGCACGTAAGGCAAGTAAGGCAAGTAGGTGAGACTAACTAGGATTAAACTGACTACAGTTCTGTGGTTCACTTCCCTGCAGCCTCTAATGTGTCAGTCTCCTTTCTGCAGCTCAGCTGAGAGAGTCCTGGCACAGGAACAATTTACTGATATTAATTCAGGCACATAAGACCTGATCCAAAGCCCACTGAAATAAACCCGAGCCTCACGTTCACTTCATTCACACTGTAATGCAAACGTTAGTAATTCAAGTACATTTTAAGGTGGGGTTTTTATCCGGACATTAATTTGGAGTCTGAAATATTTCTCATTTGCAATAAACCATGAGAACAAATATTAGTTAAAAATTCAAATATTGGCATTAGGATCACAAAGGGATCTAGTCAGGTGGCTAGTTACTAGAATACATGACAATGTATTTCAGGGAAACAAACAAGCAATTTTTATTTATTTTTTTTACAACCATCAAACATACCCAATGAGATCCTATGAAAATCTTAGCAGGAAAAGAAGTCAAATTGAACTATAAAATACGCAGACAATAGTGCATTCAAGAAGGAAATTATTTAGTTGCCAAGAGACAACCAGTTTGTTCAGATTTTTAATCTCCCCTCTGTAGAAAGTAAAACAGACTGGGTATATGCGTCTTCTGCATAAATGCTAGTGTCTCATGCTGTTCTTCACTTTACGTTTTCCCTCTTCATCAACAGTGACCACCTTTCTACTGAATGAAAACTGGTCACACAGTCTTCATCCCCTGTCAGTTTAATTTTCCTGACATTTTCACTAATATGACAAAATACAAAACAGTCTGGATGACACCCTCTCTCTGCTGAAATTAAAAGAAAAATACAAACCACTACAATCAGCTTCGGTAGGATCAGAATTCACACTTTTAATCTCTTGAAGGTCTAGTAACTCAGGGAACAAAAGTATAGAAAAACAGCTGGGTCTGTACATTCTGGGACTTCACTGAACCCAGAAAACAGACAGCATGGTCAGGCTTAGCCTTCTTATCCCTTTGTCTTTTTATTTTCCTCCTTTCTCTTTCACTCTCTAATTCCATATTTCCTGCCTATGACTTTTTCCATCTCAGGTCAGTTGGTTTATCCCCATCCATTTTTCCTCCCCCACATCTGAAATAGGTTTTCCAGAAACTAAAATGCTCAGCTGTTATTGACAACAGCTGCTGTTTCTGCCAAGAATTAGTTGCTTTTTTTTTCTCCTGTTTTTTTTTTTTTTTCCTTTTGTTTCAACCACTCTCTTTTTTATTTGCCTTTTTTTTTTTTTTTTCCCTCCCCTGTTTGGTTTGCTATTCTTTCTCCCTTCCCAGCTGTACTTCTCTCCCTTCTTCCCTCCCTCATTTGTACTTTCTTGCTTCCTTTATTTAGGACCTGTTTCTCCCCTGAGGTGTCCTAATTCCTTTCTTTTTCTGTATTTTTCCCCCCTCCTGGTTTTACTTTCACCACTCTCCTCTGCCTTCAGTTACCTGATCTAGCTATACAGACATCTCTCTGCTGCTCTTCCTGGAAATCCATACAGGAGCTAACCTGCCCAAATTCCTATTGATTTCAATAGGAGTTGCATGTGTTCTGCGACTGATAAACAACTCCTGGGCTATAACAGGCTGCCTCTTCCCTCCCAGAGTACCTTATTGTGTCTGTCTGAAACAGGAAAAATTGTAAATAGTTACAAGCAAGTAAAACCATAATATCATCACAATGTTCTATAAGAAAGCAACAATGTTTATGTAAAACATTTAATGATAAGCTCTGTAATTTAAATATTTTTCTATAATTCTCCATTTTCTGTCTACAGCTATATTATGCATTAGCACAAATAAAATTAAAGGTAAAAACTAGACACTTCACACCAGAGATGTGTTTTTAACCATTTTCATTGTTGCAAGTAAACAATGAAGCAATAGTAATTCTCATTAGCTCACTCATCTTTAAAAGTGAAATTATTTCCAGCAACATTGTAATGCTCTAACCCAGAACTTTTTAAAAATTGAAAACATATAGAGTGTATTATACAAAATGTATTGTATTACATGATAAACCACAGAGACATTTTAATCAACTCAATATTCCAGTGAAGTCCTGAGAGTCAAATAAATAACTAGAAGACGAACGTTCTCTCTAAATGCCTTTTCTTCTCAGAACTACAGAAAACACATCACAGCACAGTTACCCGTGTCTTTCAGGCTTAGCCAAAACCATTTCAGTCCTATGTTCATGGTCACCATAACGGGCCCAATCTGTTCTACGCTGAAGTCAACTGGAATTTCTTCAATTGATCTTAGAACTGAGTATGCCTCAGGAAGCTTTTGCAGCAGAGCTTACATGCTGAGGCCTATTTTAGGTGGAAATCACAGAAGCCAGAAAGTTCCAGCATAAACCCAAGAAGGGGAGAGCAAAGTCAACAGAATTACTAACTTGCTTAGAGTTAAATGCCAGATGTAACTGAAATACCCATCTCCATGAGGAAGTCCTAAACTCAAGAGTATATGGCAAGGTTCAGAAATTGGGAATGTTATTCTCAAGTTTTTAAGACAACAATCATTTAGTTGCTGTTATTTGAAAAAATAGTTTTTACAAAATTGTATGGGAGCATTCAAGCATTTACCTTCACTCAGGAATTTTCAGAAAAAAATCTGCTCTCCCTGCAGGTAAATACCACTTTCTCTTTTTGACAGAGTCCCACAAATGTAGCACAAAAGACAAACCAGACACTGGTACCAGTCCAGGCATTCCTAGCACTGCAGGATCTGCGCTTGTAACACAAACTTTATGAATAACTCTGCTCACAGCGCACAGATGGGATTATGATCCAATATTGCTGCCCATAGTTCTTCAGCCCTGGCAACAGCAAAAACTTGTGTTTGTCAGGAAAGTGAGCACATGATTTAGCACATAAAGAACAAGCTCAAAAGAAAAAAATAGTGCTATTCCTGTTTAGATTTCAGAGGAGAATCACCTTGCATCAAGCTTCCCATTACACTCATTTTGTTTAAAAAATGTAAGTAGGCTAAATTCCAAAGTACCCCAAAATGGTAGTGGATTTGTACACAGGTACAATTTTTTTTTTTTTTGAAGTAGCACATTGAAAAAAAATAATAATATAGTTTTTAAAAGGCAGAAAAGTTATTAGCAAATTCTCATTCTGAGTGCAATTCTCCTAATTTCTTCTATACTCTGTCAGCAGGTGACTACAGCTCTGTGCCGCTTGCACTTCTCACTAACACATACTGTACTATGCAGCATATATTATACTGTACAAGAGGAACAATTTATCTCTTTCTAAAGATATGTGAACCTTTTGTGAATGACCTTTCATTAAACTTCATAAAACAAAATTCTAAATTACCAAGGTCATCATTGCTCACAGAACAGGTAATCTAAGTTAAAAGTCCTTCTCTGTGTAATAATTTTTATCTACTTGCACAGGTACTTAACTGTTCAGTTACTTTTAAGATTTGTTTCTGCAAATTAGTAACTCAAGAACCTCTTTGCGGATTTTCTTTCTTACAATAAAATTTTATCAAATGTCAACCTGTCAGAATTGCAGCTTTAAAGACAGCATGGGTAACATGAAACACAATTTGGGAAATTTCTATAGTCCTGGGTATGCTTTTTTGTTTTACATTCATGCTTAAGAAGACATTTGTACACTTAGGCAGCCCGACTAAATCTTAAAATAATTAAGATTCAAAATGGGCCTTCGTGACCTTTATAAATTCCCAGGACCTCAAATTAAAATATACCAATTATATTTTGTATCACCGAATATTTCAACATCTCCAATGTTTTAACATTTTGAGTAAGTTCTAATGTCTGTTTACAAAAAACAGAAATCTGCATGCTTTCCCTTCAGTTTCAACAACACCAAAGAACTCAGGCACCAGAAGCCAGTGACAACGCTGCCATTGAACGCATGCTAAAGTTGCAAAGGTGATGGCGTGTTACCACCTATCGCTGTTAAGGGTCTCCTGAAATACTATTATCTGCACGTACATGCAGACCTATGACAAAAATAATGGTGGTATTTGGACTCTCCCATAAGCCATTAAGTAAACGCAACTTTGAATCTAATCTAGGTCTCAAGTACGCTCCTTTTATGTGCGCTCCCGCCTACGAAAAGCCAGCTTCCAGCACCAGGAGTATCAGATTCTTGCAGCATCCATGACACTTGTAAGCATTCAGTGGTCAGAACACCACTACATATCCTTCAAATGACATGGACCAGTGAAGCTGGAAGGTATCTTCACTGAACCACGCACGCTGGTATCTCAGCAATCCACCAGGACAGGAGCCCCAGCATGCCCCAGGTGGCGTGCAGAATCTTGACTAACAAGTCGGTGGCGGGTTTTGCATTTTTAAAGTCGATGGTTTTGAATATTGAAATGCAGAGGGTACACGCCAGCTGTAACAGCAGCGTCTCAGCAACACTTCACCTTGCAAAACGCTGGTGTTTGTTTTTTATTGTGGGGTTTAGGAGTGAGAATTGGTTAGAGAGCAAGGTGATAAGCATGACAAAACACTAACAGAGCCAGCTAGCTAGAGATAATAAAAGAAGGCAGAGCATTTCTGAAGTTAGATCATCAGGGTACCTCTTACGTGAAGATACAAAGAATCCTCTGCATTAATGCTATGGGAGCACATTGTTAAATATTTTAGATAATATATTATATTTTCTTGCAACTGTTAAGTCATTAAGAGTAGCCACCTCTTAGTTAAAAGGCTGAATATCACATTCAAAGTGTGCGTTGATTTCTGCGCTACTGTGACACTGTACTTGGAAGATGGTATTATCTTTCCATTTCTGAATGAAATGAAGTATAAACATATTTTAAACGGAGGAGAAAAAAAATCCTCTTTCGTTTCGGGTGTATTTACTATTCATTAAACTCTATGCTGTGCTTTCAGTTCCCAACACCAACCTCATCTTGCCAATCTCTGACATCATGATTCATCACCTTATTAAGTGAAAACAACTGACAGGCCGTGGCCATCCGGACTATGAAGTCACAAGTTTCCCCGCACAACGCGGACATCACCTGAACACCAGCAATAACGGGGCGTGCGCGGATAACGCAGTTATTTATGCATGTGCATATAAAGACAAGGGTTAACTGGATTTAGGACAGGGGTGTTGTAGGTTAGAACGCCCTGGAGATGCAACTCCTTGTTAAAAATTTGGGGTGGGGGGTGATAAATCTGCATGTGAGGGCTCGTTACAGCAGGCCCCCACCTCCCTCTCGCCCTCCAGCCCCAGGGTCGGGGCAGCCGGGGCCCTCCTAACCCCGCGGCCCCTCGGCAGGCCCGGCCCGGCCCCGCCACACGCCCCGGCATCGCCCCGGGGGTGCCGCGGGTGTCGGCAGAGCCCCCCCGTCCCCTCGTGTCGCCCCTCACCTGCTGGCCAGGCTCTGCCGGCAGTGCTGCCTGAAGGGCATCAGGTGGTAGTTCATGGCGTCCAGCAGCAGCTTCTGGCAGACGGGGTCGGTGCGCATGAAGTCCACCGACTGGACCCGCTCCACCAGCTCCGGCGCGGGGATGAGGGCGAAGCGGAGGCGCTTCATCAGGTCCGGGGCGTACTGCATGCGGGTCTCCCGGTCGTGCTCCAGCCACAGCACGGACATCTGGAAGAGCGCCAGCTCCGACTCGACGGGGGGGGCAGCGAGTCGAGCAGGGCGCGCATCTCCTCGAAGTTGAGCAGCAGCACGTCCTCCACCAGGTACTTGTTGGCCAGCTTCTTGGTCTCCTCCAGGCCGTGCAGGGCGGCGATCTTGCACACCTGCTTGTAGTTCTGCACCGAGATCTGGTCGTTGAGGAACTGCACGCACAGCTTGGTGACCTGCGGGATGTGCAGGATCTTGCTGACCGACAGCACCTCCTCCACCGTGTCCAGCGACAGGGTCACGTTGGCCGTGTACAGGTACTCCAGCACCAGCCGCAGCCCGATGGACGAGCAGCCCTGCAGCACCAGGTTGTTGATGGCCCGCGGGCTGGCCAGCAGCTTGTCCTCGGGGGAGGACGACGGGGTGCCGGGCTCCTCCTGCGGCTGCGGCGGCGGCTCCTTCGGCGGCCCCCCGAGCCCGTCCTGGGCGCCGGGCCCCAGCCCCAGGGCGTGCGGGTGGCCGCCGGTCCCGCCGCCGCTGGAGAAGAGGGATCGGAAGTACTGGGAGCAGGAGGCCAGCACGGCCTTGTGGCAGTGGAACTGCTGGCCCTGGGCCGTCAGGGTCACGTCGCAGAAGAGCTGCTTCCTCCACAGCAGGTTGAGGCCGTGCAGCAGGTTGTCGCTGTGGCTGGGGTCGAAGGTGGAGGTCCTGTCCCCGGATCTGGACATGGCGAGCGGCCTCCGGCACACCTGCCTTTTAAACCCTCCTCCAACCTGGGCAGAGGGGTGGGGAGGGGGGTCGGGGTGGGGTGTTGGGGGCGGGGGGGGGAAGGACGGGACGACACACGACACAACAATAAACACACAGCTTTAGAGGCCTGCAGGACACATGGAGGCTGGCTGGGCACGCCTGGAGGGGCAGGACGATCCCCTGCCGGCCGAGCAGCCCCCGCTGGGCGGCGACCCCCGGCTACGGGCTGGCTCGGGGAGGCGGGGGGGGATACAGCTTGGGAGGGCCAGAGGGGATTTATTTGGGGGCTTCCTCCCCACGCACACAACCACCACCCCTTTCTTCTCCCTTCTCGGTGCAAACCGGGCTGCTCTCCAGGGGAGGAGCGAGGCAGCCGGGGACGTTTGCAAAGCTGACCCCCCCCCCCCCCAAAAAAAAAAAAAAAAAAGCCACAAGGAAACCAACCCCAAACCCGAGCAATCAACACACACCAAATAACCCCCCGAACTCCTCGGCACGCCCGGAGAAACTACCAAGTGGCTGAAACTCCGCCGGGAAGGCGGACAGCCCCCTGCCTCCCCGCCCGCGGCCCCCCACTCCCGGCTTTGGCAACTCCGGGCGCCGGGACCCGCTCCATCCCCGGGCCGGGGGCACGGAGCTGAGCCCCCCACACCTCCCCTCCTCCGCCCCGGCAGGGAGGCTTTGCGATACTTCGCGCCCCGGAGGAGGAGGAGGAGGAAGAGGAGAAGGAGGAGGCAGCCCCCCTCCGGGCCCGGCTGTCCTGCCCGGCCCGGCCTCGCCGCAGACGGCGCCGCCGCCGTAACTCCGGTAACTGCGTGAAGTTCAAGTTGGGGGAAGGACCGTGGGGGGGCCCTGCCCGCCGGCCCCGCTCCGGCCGGGAGCCCCCCTCCTGCCCCTGCTCCGGGCCCGGGAGGGGAAGGGAAGGGACGGCAGGGGAGGGGAGGGGAAGGGGCCGGCGGGGCCGCACCTGCGGGGGCTGCGCAGCCACCGACCCGCGCTGGCCGCATCCCGCCCCGGGGAGCGCCGCCGCTGCTCTTCCTCCTCCTCCTCCTCCTTCCTCCTCCTCCTCAGCGGGATCCCGCCGAGCCCCGCTCCTGCCATTGCAGCGCGCTCCGTCGCTCCTCGCCAGCGCCGGGCCGCCGCCGCCTGCCCTGGCCCCCCCGCCCCATTTATCGGCGCTGGGGGGCTCCCTCCGGCCGCTTCCCTGCCCCGGCGCCGCTCAGCCCCGCTCCCCGCCGCCGGGAGAAGAGAAAACCTCCCGGAGCCTCCCCCTTTAAGCGGACCCGGTCAATCCCCCCCCCCTCCCCACCGCACACACACACACACATACATACATGCACACAGATACATATACACACACCACACTCACACTCCTCCTCTTTCTCCCTCCCCTTCTTTCTTCCTCGTTTTTGCCCGTTTCTCGCAATTGGGAGTTTATTCTGGCAACGCGTTTGTTACACAACTGCCCCCCCCGCTCACACTTCCAGCACACACACACACACACACACACCCCGCTCCTCTCCCCCGACAACAAACAAATCGGGAGACACAAGAAAATGCACGGAGACGGTCAGACACAAGGCCGGAAACTTACCTGCTCCACAACCAGGCTGCCAAAGTAAAGGTTCACTTAAGCTCCCCCCCCAAAAAAATCAATTGTCCTTCCTTTTTAAAGGTTTGCTCGTTCCTTCAAAAAAAAAAAAAAAAAAAAAAAAAGGGGAGAGAAAAGAAAGAAAGAAAAAAAAAAAAACCTTCTGGTTCCCAACTCGGAGCAGTCACTCTTTACAATTTATTTTGTCGTACATCATTTGATCACCATGAATTAGCAACAGCAAGAAAATGTACGAGAGAGAGAGAAGGAGAGAGAGAGAAAGAGAGAGAGAGAGAGCGCAGAGCTTTCTGCAAGAGAAGAAGAAGAAAAAATGTACGTGTGACAAATTATGCTACCAAGAAACAACACATCATTATCCTTGGGCCTGGGGCTCAGTGAGTCGTAACGAGAGTAATAGGAAATCCACGGTTGGGGAGAGAAACGGTCGTGCATGGCCAGTGGAGAGAGACCATACAGGGGGATGGATGCTGGAGAGACTCGCAAAATTATGGCTCAAGGCTATTGTAAAAATTGTCGAGCGTAAATGACTGCGATTTCAAACATCTTTGGAAGAAAGAAGGGGAAAAAGCGAGCCCCCCCCCCCCCTCCTCTCTGCCTCCCTCCCTCTCGCTCTCCCTCTCTCTTCTCTCTCTCTATAAAGAACCGTCAAGTTTTAGTGCGCATTGCTAATTAGTCAATTTCTCTCTGCCTTCACAGGCTGGCGACTTTGTTGCTGAGCTGAAACTGCTAATTTCTGTGACCAGCTTTTTTCTTAGCTGTGATCTGGATGAATGAGTAGCTGTCTCACAGAGATGACAAAAATAAACTCTAATCCCCCAAAAAATTTCCACTACATCTTTCTCATGCATAGATTTATGATCTTCAAGCGCCCTGTGCAATATGCAAACTTTTTGTGGGTGAGTGTGTGTGTGTGTGTGCTGCTGGGGGGGTAGTCTGTTGTATTCAGGTTACACAGGATTTGTTTTGTGTCTCTGCTCTCCCCCCCCCCGGGATGCGATGGAGATAATGTCTGTTTTCAGTACTGGATATATTGTCGCCCCCCCCCCCCCCCCCCCCCCCCCCCCCATTGTATTTACATTACTGCTCCGACAGGATGCATCCTCCTTCCTTGCAACTGCGATGAGGCTGGAGGGGTGGAGGGGAGAGAAAGAAAGTGAGGCTACTAAATGGTGTTAGTGGTAAAATGTTCCCTTTACATTTGTTCCCCTGCACTGTTCAAGATTTATGATCTTGTTTGAAGGCATATTTTCTCTATCGTTTTGTCTGGTTAGACAACCGTCTCTGAACTTCACTGTCAGCTCTTCAACAGATAAGGGTTCAGAAGTCACATTTTTTTTATTGGAAGATTAGCATATTGTCAGATTTGTCTTTCAGTTTCGAGACTTTGCAATGCAGAAGCCTGAATCAAATGGCAGGAAAGCAGCTGCTATTTCACAAACGTAACCTTTCAACTTTCTGCCAGATCTGATACCCTAGAAATATGCACAGCCCATGCTTTGGGGCTTTGTTTTGCCTTTGGTTTTTGCTCCTTCATAGTTGTAACAAGCAGAGGGAATCTCGTGGTAGGCACTTTGAGCTTTTGCTTTCCGCCAAGGGGTGTTTTGGTAGAGGACGTGTTCTCCACACTTTATCTGATGATATATTGGACCCTCACATATATAGCTCTGATCTTCTGTTGACAAACCTCCAGTGGTCAAAAAAAGAAAAAGAAAGGTGGGATGTATGCCCTTGAATGACATGCACGTGAAAGAAGGCTGCAGTGAACACTTACGCAAAGTTTTACCTGATGTGAAATCCACAAGCCCCATCCCATTTCCCAGATAATACTCAGGCTCTTGCTATTAAATTACACACCAGGAGTGCGTGACTTTGAATGCCAGGTCTCATGGTCTTTCTCTTTTACTTGGCCAAGGATGCCAGCACATTTACAAAGTCAGAGTCAGATTGCTCAGAAATGCAAAGGACTGAAACTGAAAGGCATCAAGGCAGTTTTCGTTTTTATTTATTTTCTGGTGACCTTAAAAAAGAAGTTCTGCCATACCTTTCCTTTTTGCTTCACCAGATAGCTCCCCTCCTCCTCCCTTGTAGGTCATTTCTTTCTGCAAGACATTTCCAATAGAAATTAGACAGTTGGTGTTTTAGGGCATGGTATTTTTCCCAAAAGAATGACACCATCATATGCTTTGTCTAAAACCATTTTCTTTGTTTTGTTCTTGTTGAGCCTCCCCTTCCTCCCAGCCGTACCATGTTGGCCACCCAGATTTTGGCCCCATTCAGGTGAACAAGATGCCTCTTTTTTTTAATAGTGTTTTCACTGGTGTTTTCAGTCATGTTAGGTGTCTCCCAACTGTGGTAGATGAGAAGAACAATTTTTATGTTATGCTTTTGCTGCTGAACTTTACTGCTGTAATGGTTGTAAATAATCCCCAAGGGGTTTTGTATCAGTTTCCACTGAGTGATATGTCACACACTCTTACACCATTGTAAGCTGCCAAAATATGTCTGTGTCAATGTGTAGCAAGTTTCTGGGACTAGCATACTGGTTTGTATTTTCACAGTAGTGCAAAGACCTGTCTAATTTTCATTTAACTTTGCTACACTACCTGAAGTTAAAATAAAATTCAGTCTTACTTATGGATATGATTTGTGGTCATTTACGAATTACAGATTTTTAACTTTCTGCCACAAAGCTTTCTGAATTATACCACATTGGGTAAACATTTCCAAAAGTCCAGAGTTTGTTATTTTCAAAATGGACTTGGGCACTTTTGAAGGGAGGCTTCAGAGCTTCTAACTCACTTGGGTGCTCTTCAAAATTTTACACATTATATCTGCAAGGTAGAAGATTAAAGTTTACCTCTTACAGGCAGCAGCTGTCAGCAGAAAATTCTGTGTGTTTTCTTTCTTCTCTGATTACTCCCAGACCTGTGCCATGTAAAATGATTTTTTTTTTTTTTTTTTTTTTTTTTTTCCCTATGGACCTAAACTAGATGTACTTGCCATTTGGTTTAAACGGGGACTTTATGTCTCTAGCTTATAAGCCTGAGGGCATCACAGACTTGAGGGAAAATGCTGGGAGTAAAGAGCATCTCCCTGAGGCACAGAACTCTTGCTAGCTCCTGAGCCTTCCCTATCATACTATAGGGCTCTATCCCTAAGCAGGATTCCCTCATAATGGAGGACAGTATCCCATGCTTTCATGTTTTGGAGACCAGATGTTAGTAACTGTTGTGCCTTGTCTTCCCTCAACTCATCTCCTCTCTACCCTGCAGACTCCTCAGGTTACTGAAGCCTCATTGCATAGACTTGTAGTAGAGAGGTCGGTACTGCAAAGGGAACTAAATCACATCTTGTGTTTCAAGGAAAAGGTCCTCATGCAAGAGGTCCTCCTATATTTTTCATCAAGAAAATATAAGGCTTTGTCTTTTAAATCCCAAGGAACAAACAGTAAATAAGCAAGGAAAATGCTTTTCAGTAAAACTAATCATATTTTAAAAAAAAAAAAAAAAGGAAGTTTTGAACCTCTCTATGTTATCTGTGCTTGAAATATGAAACATACCTCTGTACAATTGATGTTTGGGGGGATTTTTTGCATATTTTATTGTTGCCATATACGTTGAGATTGATACCCCAGCCTAGCTCCAAAATCAACAAGTTATAGAATCATAGAATCATAGAATATCCCGAGTTGGAAGGGACCCATAAGGATCATCAAGTCCAACTCCTAGCACCACACAGGTCTACCCAAAATTTTAGACCATGTGACTAAGTGCACAGTCCAAATGCTTCTTAAACTCCAACAGGCTTGGTGCAGCGACTACTTCCCCGGGGAGCCTGTTCCAGTGTGCAACAACCCTCTCTGTGAAGAACCTCTTCCTGATGTCTAGCCTAAACATCCCCTGCCTCAGCTTGACACCATTCCCGCAGGTCCTATCACTGGTGACTAAGGAGAATAGATCTGTGCACAGGATCTTAATTATTAAGAGCAAAAATAGATGTCAGATCTGAACACCTGCCCCTCTGTCACTGAGGCTGCTGTCAGGAACAGAGTTTCAGCTGGCTTCACTCTTTGGGGCACAGAAGTCACCTTTCTGCACATCTTCTGGCCTGCTGAACTCCCTCAACAGCTTGCATTTCTGGCACTATTACATTTCAAATAATGGGAAAGACATGACTGGTTGATAGTGCTCACCAGAACCAGCCACACGGGGATGGTGTCTCTACCCACAGGAAAAAAAAGTTATTCTGGGGACCTTCCACAGAGGTAAAGATGACAAATAAATTGCACTGTCATTGTTGTACAACATGCCATACTAGTTGTTAGGACATCTCTGGGTGTGTAGGTCCCTACTGTCATACAAGAATTTTACAAGTAGATGAGCAACAATAGATGAGCAATAGATGAGTATTGGATGCTATCAATAATGTTGCTACTCATGCAAATGTTGTTGTATAATCCACTGTGGAGTTTCTGATGTGGAAGTTCATAAGGTTGTCCTTCTGAAGGTAGAGCTGGCATCACTTCCCATGTATAGACAAACTTCTTTAATCCATTGCCAGGTAGTGTGTTTAGGAACAAGACAGGAGGGGAAGATTGCAGGAGGTTGCAGTGAGGTTAGAGCCCATGAATCTGGACTTCTGGATTCTCACTACTGAACGGTGATTGTACCCGTACTTGTTTGCACATTTTGGGGTTTGGACCTGGGAATCATCCTGTGCTTACTGGTGTCTTCTTGTTCCTGGAGGAGGTCAGTTCCATGGAAACCAAGGAGCTGTGAGGACTTGCAAGGAGCTGGGAGGGAGACAGTCCTGAAATCAGAAGTTATCTTGGGTCTAGTAATATAGATGTAGCAACCTTGACCCAGGTGCAGCCTTTAATATCTCCATGCTTCAGTTAACAAATGCTAAAAAGGGTTTTCATTAGTGCAGTCCAAGGCTCTCCCAGCTTGTGGTCTATCTGCCCCACTGAGCGCATCTGTCCAGCTCCACCCCCGGCTGGGAATTTCTGAATGTTTCCCATTACGCTTGCTATGCCAATGTCTGCTGCAATGGTGTGGCTCTAGAGTCTGGCGCAACTGGCACCAGAGGTGTCACAGGCATCCTGATAACCTGTGTTGTGCCCTGGTTAATCGATGCTTGCCTAGTGCTTTGAGATTCCTCCAGGAATGCTGGCTGGTTTTATTTATGCACATAGCCATATCCTGAATGATTGTTTCTATGCCTGAATGTATGCAGAGCAGAAATTTTTCTGCAACTAAGTGTCAGAATACCATTAGGTATTCAGACTTCTGCCCTGCTTACCCAAAGTTCTGGTGGTGGTGGAGTGGGAGATGCTAAACTGGACCCCACATGAGTGATCCAAAGAGTGCTGAAAGACAAACTGTTCTTCTTCCTCTCCCAATCCCCAGAAAGGAAACAGGGTGAACCACATAAAAAGATAAAGTCATTCAATGCAATGCTGTGCAATCAAGATGACATGAATAAAATTTGTAGAAAACCGGTAGCTTCTGAAAAATCAGAATATAAGGTATTGCCTCTGAAAGAATTATTAAAATAACTTGGGGGGGTGCAGAACTCAGAACTGTTAAAAGAAGCAGCTAAGCTTGGGAAAATTGCAATCTAAAAGCAAGGTGGATTAAGCAAATCCTTCTGTACAGAACCGTGCTACAACTAGGAACCCTTTAACCATCACTCGGAAGAGCTTACGCTCTGGGACTTGATATTCAGACACACAATACGAGCTTTAGAGATTGTGTCTGCACCATAGTCCAAATTAAAGGATACCCTCTTGTGCTTAAGTCCAATTCTGTTCAGGAAAGCATTTAAGCATTTCTCAAAGTGTATTCTTAAGTGTGCTCTTGAAAGGGAGTGTTCTCCTGACATGGGACACGTGTCTGCATTCACCACTCAGTTTGACTGAGTTTTCCCAGCTTGGTGCACACAGGACTCACTGCAAAACAAGGAGGAGGACACGGTGGTGGTAAGTGGCACTGCAACCTCTCCAAAGTCGTGGTCAGGCTTTGTAAGGAGCAGCCTCCATGTGGGACAGTGCTCCTTCTCAGTCGCTTGGTTTCTTGAGGCAGCATGTTGAGAAACAATGGCAAGTTTCAGAGCAACAGGAACTAGCTGGATTGCAGTGGCAAGATTTAGAACATGTTTTTGTACTAATCTAATACATAATCCATAGGTTTAACGTGGCTCTCACAAGCCCCAAAGGAGCACTAACCATTTTTAAGGGAAAGAAGAGTTGCAAAGAATTTTTAATTCCCTTTCAAGCAAAGTCTGCTGACAAAGACTTTTGTTCTCCATCACAACTAAGTATGCAGAGGACAGAAACCTTTCCCGTAGTACTCCCTTTCCACTGCCCCAAGATAGTTTCCTTCCTTTGGATGTAGCAGAGAGGACCCATTGGATGTTGACCCCCAATGAATTAAAATAAAATGGAGCTTTGACTTTGACTACCCAGACATTTCTCCATTAGCATGATTTTGGGGGCAAAGATGAACAAAAGTATAAAAAAGCAAAGGAAATGCAAGTTAAGTTTTATGGTGTCCCCTTGCTTTACACCATCTTTCTAAGATAACAGAACACCTCCTGACCTGGATGCTGCCCACAGGGCTCTGCCTAAATAATGTGGTCTTGTTCTGCTGCAGAGGGGAAGAAGGAGAGCTCTCCCCATGGAGATGATGTATCACTTTCTCAGTAACCAGAGCTGTTAACCATTGTGAAAACAGTCAATATTGTTTTCTCCCTGTGGTCTTTCTCCCCTGTATTCCAAAATGTATTTTTAGAGTCAGAAACTGCTTACTCAAGTTAGCTAGTTTGCTGAGAGAACAAAACAAAACAGAACCTAGAGACAGAGCTACACGAGATTAAAACCAGGTAATCTTTAACTTCATGTGGCCGGGGAAGGTCAAGCATTATTCCCCTAACTGACATTGACCCTCACGAGTTGGGCACTGTGCTTTCGGTGAGCTCCAGCAACGGCTCAGACCTAGCACAACTATCTACCCAGACAAACAAGGACCTCTGTCTTCTCTCCACTAGGTCCAACTGCAGAATAGCAAACTGGGGTAGGAACAGAACTGAAAATATATATTTTTTCATCAGGCTCGGGAAAGATAAAACTTTGGTACCAGATACTTTGCCTAGGGAGAAAATGGGAGCAGGAACAT
The DNA here is from genome assembly GCF_009769625.2 of Cygnus olor. Taxonomy (NCBI): domain Eukaryota; kingdom Metazoa; phylum Chordata; class Aves; order Anseriformes; family Anatidae; genus Cygnus; species Cygnus olor. Next base: position 115,347,509 of record NC_049170.1, read on the forward strand.
AATCCCTTTACTTTGCTGGAGTGTTTCTCTGCTTCTCAGCAAAATGGACAGTTGTGCCCAGCTTCTTGGTTCGAATCTGGCCCAGGCAGTAGCAACCAAAAAGAAGTCATCACGGAATGTCTGGCAAGGCCCTGCGTGTCCCCAGCCAGCTGTTTCAGTCCAGAATCTAGTTCACATAATAAAAACGTCCTTGTATTTGGCTCTGAGTGACATTGTCTTGGAATACAAGCAGATCATCTGTGGTCTGCTTTGGCATGGAAGAAATACCAACCGTTCACAGCTGGAAATTGTTCCCCCTCACCTTTTCAAATATTTCCATGGTGACAAATGGGGAATGTGAGGAAGTCGATACTAGCTCTATTTCTGTTATACTAGAGGTTTAAGAGGAGACTTTAGTCTTTGCCGTTATCAACAATCAAACTTATTCACGAGCTGTATATGGGAGGTAAAAAAAGTTAGTATGAGGGTAGGTATCATTAATTCTAAGAAATGGAGATGAAATAGAATAAAGCGATGCTTGGTGTCAGAGCCCAGTCACCAGAACTTCATCTCTTTTTTTTTTTTTCTTTGGCTCAAGTTGCCTTGGTGATTTTCAGGTACCTATTGCTCATGAGATAACATCTTCCTGAATGCCCAGTGCTTCCTATTCATTTACACCAAGGTATAAATAAACATCCCAAATATCCTCGGGCTGAGAAGTGACACTGGAGAGAAATGAAAAAGGGGCTCCATTTTAACTTCATTCAAGGACCGCTCATCAGCAGACAAAGGTTCATTGCTGATGTAAAGGGATGGTCCTAGTGGACTCAGTGCTCGCTCACACAAGCTATGAATCTGGCCAATAGTCTTTTACCGATGATAAAACAGGGAGACAGGCAAAATGAAAAACATCCCTCTACTGAGAAATTTCATTTTTTAAAATTAGACATATTTTAGTTACGAAAGACTGTGAAAGTGTTCAAAATAATGAAACTTTAGGATTTCTGTTCTCCTTATCTCAAGAATAGCTGTGATGATTTAAAACGAATATGATTAAAAGAAAATTTATATATTGCACCTTGACTTTGGTTTCAGACCTGAATGGATTTTAACTGCCAGGTGACAAGCCCTTTAAAATGGGATTAACAATGGAAATTCTGGCTTTTTAAGCTACCATGGTGATACTATTACATCTGGGCTTCTTCACAGCCCTTGGTCCACCGTCAGAAACTGCCAGTGACAGATACCAAGACTGAAGCTACGGCAGTGACCCGAGTTATTTTGGAAGTTACAGCTCAACATATAAGATTTCATGCAGTAGCTCTGATGACAAAAAAATGAATTTACCACATGGAATCTCACAACATATTGTGCGGTAACTCAGAAAATAACTTGGGTTACCACAGCACATATATATATATATAATACACATTAACAGCATTTATAGACACTGATCTATTAAGTCATTTTCCTACACTACCTTCAGACCTTTTGTATGAAGCAGAAAAACCACCATTAAAGCTATGGTTTGCCAGACAATTACTTTGTCAAATCTCAAGAAATTGCATAATAAATTGTATACATGCATCAAACATGAACGGCAGAAGGGTATAACAAGCAGTATATTTCCAGTCCACTTGTTCTTTCATCTAAACAGTAGCTTTTGTTTTGAAGAGTAATCCCATATCCTTTTCAAGGCATAAAATGTGCATATACATTTATCTATCAAACTAAGTAGAAATAATTGAAACACTTAATATGCACGGTAATAAAGAAACGCACGAACAACTTCATTATTAATGTCTATTGATTATTTATGTTTTCAAATAGGCAAATGTAGCTACTAATATTTTATCATGTTATTCTATATGTGCATTTTGGCTTTACCTGTTTATTGGCAAATTTACTGTCCACGTTATGGCGGATTTTTATTGCTGTACACTCATTTGCTATGCGCATAACTGGGGTCAGTTTACGAACTGACTAGTGTTTACTCAATTTGATTACTATGTAACATTTCTGAGACTATTCCCCCTTTGGAAAATTAACTGTACAAGGAAGCCTAGTAAATCTTTACTTAAAAATTCCAAACTTTAGATTGATTTCAGCAGTGGGTCTGTATTGATTTAAAAAGCTTTGCGTTCCTAACTAAAAACTAATCTTTATTTCACCCTTTAGTGACTGCAGTCATAAATATGTTCACTCGCACTGGAGTTTAGTGGATTAATGGTTATTGGAGATTGTGGCTTCCAACTGAGGTTGGTAAACCTTAACCTTTGGAGGACAACATGAAGGCATTTACCCCTTGTCGTCTGTAATAGCTAGGTCCATTTCTGACAGTTACCTGAGTGTTAAAGAGGAGACAGAGCAGGGGATAGGAAATAAAGCACCAGCGGCTCACTTTAGCTATTAATCACCTATTAGACAGAGTTCTGTATCTGGACCTGACTCATTTTCTGATGCAAAGACGTTGAAATGAGGCAAAATCTGTTTAATTTGCTATAGTAAGACTCTAAAATTTCCAAGCACGAGAATTAGTCATGCCTCAAAATTAAAAGGCAGAAGTATTCTGCTCCCTGTTCTCTTATTTCACAGTGTTTGTGGGAGATGCTTTCAGTGACTCAGTACAGATTTTTCTCACTGTCTCTGACAGAGAATTTTTGAAGGCAGCTGGCGGGAAACATTACATTATATTCCACTACAACGACTTATCATTTATTACCCAAAACATAATTATACCAATTGTTATAAAAACCATAATTGCATTAATGTCTTAAAGTAAGGTTTATTCTGGAATGTCATGTTCTGAAATAGATGTCAATTAGCACTTAAGTTATGAACAATCCATCCCTACCAAACTTTAATTCACTCAAGTCAGCTTAAGTTACTCAAGAAAGTAATGTGAGGGTAGAAATTATTCCCACATGTAAGGACTGAAAGATCTGCCCTAACTTTTCATTAAAGAGAATAATGATTATTGAGAACATAAAAAAATTATTTCATTAGCCATACAGGGAAGGTTTCACTGGAACACGAAATATACAAAACGGTAGATGTCAAGTGATTATATTAACAGACACAATTCAATATCCATTGTTCCAGAAAATATACTGAGCTTAAAGGAGAGATTTCTCCTGCAAGAAATATTGACTGGAGCCTGCCTAAATTCAAGGGAGAAATTTATTTTTCGTAAGCAGGTACCATCTTGTGGCAGTCACTTCTGTAGTTATTCCCATTTGAGATCATAAGGGGTAATTGTGTCAGAAAGGGTACCAGCACAGTGCACCTGATTTTTGGCAATTGATTTTATTTTAAAACCTGTCTTTCTATTTTTATTAATTCTCTATCTTTGCAAATCAAATTCCTGGGAAGGGAGATTGCTTTTGTAATAACATAGAATCACAGTTGCTGGCAGCTGTTTCAGATGATTCTAGGCAATTTAAGTCCCTTGAGACATTTCCCCAACGTCAAGGTAATCAGGGCCAGTGGGATATAATCTGGGAACAATTCTAACAACAGGTTTCCCATCCTGGACCAAAAAACACAGTCCCGAGAGATATGCAGATCGCTCGCTGTGCCTTGACATTCACTCCTAACACTTACCTGCAAATTTTGCATCCGTTTTGTTTATCAAGGTAAAAGCATTGATTCAAACATTTAAACAAAGGTAACAAGTTGTAGGAACACAGAACATCTGCTAGGTAGAATGTTGCCCTTATTTTGCAATGTCACTTGTTTTACCTTTCCCTTGTTCCTTTAATTCTCTCTGACTCATCCCCCAGTTTCAGACTGCAACAGATTTCATCCAAGAAGGTCAATAAAGCGCAGCTGCACCCCACTGTTTGATGTCCTCACTGAAGACGGGAACTGGATTTGTGGGGTCTTCTACAAGCTTGTGCTAATGGCAACAACCACTGGGGTTTTGCAAAGATAACCTCAGCTTTAATAACAAAGCATCAGCTTTCTTAAATCTATCAGTTTCTGTTCTATCTTTGATGATCTGAACTGAAGTTTATTTCTCCTCTCTCAGCAAAGCAAGCCTTAAAATTGTGATCTAGGTGGAGAGAGTAGAAAGAATACAGAATACTGCCACTGCAGGAGGCTGAGGGACAAATATCTGCCTTTACCTCCCCACCAAGCATACATAGAGAATATACACAAGATGGTGGCAGTTAAGAGTACCCTCAAAACTTTAGCTTGTTAACAGTCCCTAAAAATTTTCTGCAGTATAAATAAGGTTGTGATAATTGCAGATAATCTTTTGATTGCAGCTGGAGACAAGCAGGAAAATTTCCTGCTCATGACAAAATGCTAAGACTGATCTCTTCAGTTTACATTTTCAGCTTTTTCTGATTGCATGTTTTTGATGCAATGAGTATGAAAACAGTCTTTTTGGCCCAGCATGAAATGAGAAAAACATGTACTGCCATGCACAAGAGAGGTCCTGTGCCTCTCCCTACAGCACCAGCTGTAGAGATCTTTCTGGGGTTTGGGAGATACCTTCATCTGCCTGTGTGGGACTGTCAACCTGAGGAAGAGAAGGAAAAACAAGTCTGCCTCTGACTGCCTGTCCCTATGGCAGAGCAGAGCTGGTGTTCAGCTAAGCCACCACTGGAGGGTTAGTGTCCGCTGGAGAGCTTAGCGCCACAGGGGGCAATGGTGACAATAGACCATCCAACTTTTTTTCTACTCATTCAGTTTTGAAAAACAGACACTGGATGAGGAGGTCACCTCTAAATGCTTCTAAATGCTACCAGGTCATTGGGATGAGGAAGTGTGATGGATCAGTGGGATAATGGCTCAAACCAGGGGAAACAGGAGTTTGGAGCTGATGTTTTCTGACTAGGAAATGAGTTTATGTAGTTGGTATGTTTTTGTGAAGGGAACATGTCCAGAGAGCATCACAGACATCACTGAGTGTGGGGGGAAATACCTTGGGGAACCTTTGTTAAACCTGTGGAAGCTCATCACTCACTGCCACCTAGCTGAGCTCAAACTAGGTCCACCTGGAGTAAGACTGCTGTTCTCCTCTGAGAATGCCAAGCTGCTTAGAACATTATAGGAAAAATACAAAGAAATTAGAAATGACCACATCATTTCACACAGCAGTAAATATGTCATAAGGATTTTTTATCACACAGACTTGATGCACATTGGGCAGTAAGAAAATAGATTTGATCAACAGGAATAGCTGCTTTAAAGCTAATATGATCTACTGAGTCACAAATCCTCTTTTTCATAATGCTTAAATACAGATTTACATGATGGACCATAACAACTCCAAATGCACCATTTATGTTTATCATGTAAATAATGATGAGTTTTCAAATGAGAATGCAGATCAAAATAGCACACTAGTTATTCAAATGGCTTCTTGGTTCAGAAATTCACTTTTTGAATAGTTCAAAAGTACGAACTATTTAGACTGTGATCTTACATTACTGAGACCCAGGTGACTAATGTGCACATGTGAGTGGTCCTGCTAAACTCAGTAGTTTTACTCAACTGTACAAAGTTACTTATGGCTGTATGTACCTGCAGGAGGGATGTCAAAGTCAGTAAACTTCTCAGGACGGTTTATTTTTATCTTGTCAGCTTCCAAAAATTCTGTGAGCTGATGGTAAGATCCTAGTATTCACTAGGTGCTATTTAACATTCGCTATTTGCTGCTGGGGAAATAATTCCTGTGAGCAAATCATGTGCAATGTGATCACTAGTTTCTTGGTTTTCCTACCTTTTAATTCTTCCACAATGCAGTACTTTACAAAAATTCAAGAAACCTCACCAGGATCCTATTTAAATGTGTGTACTTTCAGAAATGCTATGCTACCCTCTCTCAGCTTGCCTTTGCATGCCTCAGCCCCATAATCGCCCTCCAGCTTGTGTGTACATGTACAAATGTGGTATTCTATGGGAGTCGTGGCAGCGCCTGCATTTGGCATTTACATCTTTAATAGTTAAACAGTAAATTGTTCTCCGGATTGTCCAGTGTTGCTGAAAAACAGACACATTTTCACCTTTGGTACTGGGATCTCAGCCAAGGATGCCTTCTGTAGTTCTCCAAAGCTTAAAACCAGTCTTGTGCAAAAGGCCAGTACAAGGGTCTTATAAGTGAAGTCACTTGAGTACCTATCCTGGCCCCCCAAATCTGTCCTGATTGCTGTAGTTTGTGGCTGACAAACTTTGGACTGCCTCTGAGTAGAAAGGTGAGGTCTAAAAATAACCAAGACCCATGTGTTCAGGGAAAAATAAAAAGCCAAAAGGTTATTCGGCATTATTTTGTCTTGTTCTGTATGCATCTCCCCCTATACAGACAGAGTCCATCCCCTTCTACTTCCTCTGAGTTAATTATAACTTGCATTGAGTAGTGTCATGGAGAGAGACATAAAAAGCAGCAACACTAATAGTACTCAAGGGGAATTTAGCAGCTCTACAGCAGAACAAAAATCTCCCAGCAAAGAGTTGTGGCAATAAATGAGCCAGTTTGATACCAGTCAAAGTCCACATGCAGATAGATTTATTTGCTCTATATTGGCCATGCTTTTCCAGCTTCATGAGATATGGATATTTCTGCAGGAAGAATTCCACTTTTAGATTGAGAGGTAGAATGTCCCTGCAACATAAAGCATTCACTGGCCGCTGCACCGGTACAGTGGCACTGGAGTTCAAATAAGCTTTTGCAAATCCCCAAGAGGGGAAAAAAAAGACAAAAAAAAACAAAAAACAAAAAAAAAAAAGACAAAAAAAAAAAAAAGACTGGGATTTGGGCACTGCTTGAAAGGAAATATTTGGACTTAAATTTCAGCAGAGCTGAGGAGGGTGAGGGGTGGTTCTCACCATCTCTGCTCCTGCCTGAGCCAAGTCAGAGCCAGCCAGAGGCAACCAGTGTTTGAGTGATGTGATGTGAGGGCTTCCCTGGCCTGGATGCTCCTGAGCTGTGCAGGTGAGCCGGGAGCATGGGCAGAGTGCAGCATGGAGATGATACAAGGAACAGTGCAAAACACATCACTAGTGCCTGTATTTAGCTGCTTGCTTTTAGTCTATTTATGCTGGATTAGGTGTCAAGCAAATTGTCAAGGTCAGTAGTGCCTTACTCTAAGTAGCAGCTAGAAGGGACTACATGATGCTGCTCACAACTGGAATCCCAACCAGCTCTTCTGCTTTCTTCTTCTTGATTACCACTAGTTTGTCCAAAGTATCGTATTCTTCTGTTTGAAATTCATCTTCAGCCCTCGCTTCCTTCTCCCTGTCCCTCTCTGATGACCTCTCTGTCTCTTCTCAGTGAATAGTTACCAGCTTTCTCATATATGGTCTCAGCATCCTTCTGTTCTTCTCATAGATTGCACCTTATAGGAGGAAAACAGATGTTTTTCAGCAAGAAAGCCAACACAATAGCAGAGCTATAGCAAGAACTCTCTGGTCTTGCTTAACTACATTTTACTTCAGAGTTTTCCTTTATGATGGCTAAAATCCTGTTTGTAAAGCGTGATGATCTTTGAACAATTTACTGATCTCCTCAGTAAATTGTGAGAAAAAAAATGAACCTAGTTCTATGGACACCATCCTAGTTCAGAACCTAAGCCTCAAGAGGTACCTCTTTCCTAGAGGGTGTCTTCTCTTAAAGAAGTGCTTGAACTCATGCCTAAACCAATGGCCTGGATAAGACACAATTTGCTATACATGGAAAAAAAGACAGATCTGAATCTGTACTTTACAGTCATCCTCTAACACCAAAACAGGCTTTAGTAATTAATTCCTGAAGGTCGGAGAAGGTAAGAATGACTGGAATATGTAGTCTCCATTTTTTTTCAGAATGCTTGGTTTTTGATACCTGCTGCCTGAGTAGTGCAGTTGAAGAAGGGGTCATCTATCTCAAGAAGCTGTAAATCTTTCCTTTAGACTAGAGCAAAGGCTACAGAAAGCCCTGCAAGCCAGCGATTTGTAGGTAATCTGACGTCATATATATGTATTTCCCTTCTTCTGAGAAAAAAAAAATAAATCTTTTGGGACTTATAGGGCCAATTCCAACAGCAATGAAGACATCCAAATGGTCCCTACAAGTTTTGTAGACACTCCATAGACTTTCCTGCGGACGGCATAGACAGATTTGTACAACAAAGTGTTGAAATAGTGAAGGTAAGGTGAAAACAGAGGGAGAAAAAATGTCCTAAGTGTTGATTAAACCCCAAAGTGCACAAGAATTTACCGTGACTTCCCATTCCTATCTTTCAAGTTAAATTGGCCTTGTTGTCTACCACTGGTTTTTCTTCAAAGGTTTATGGAAAATAAACAGACTTCCTCTGAAATTGCATTGAACAAGCACCAGACAGAGAATTCCCTTCCCCCATCACCCTTCTGCACCATTTCAAAGACTTACTTAATGATTTACATTGTTCAAAGAGTCTCTCAAGCAGGCAAAGTGGAATTCCACCTGATCGGTAACATAGGGTACTTCCTATCTGAGCTGGCATATGAGCTGCTTCTCAGCTCTCCTAGTACATGAAGAGCTATATGGGAACTGCTGAAGTGACAATAGATTTTAAGAGCAATAATCTATTTTTGTGCGTGTGTTTGACTGTGAGAAAAACCATGGAGAATGCCATGAAGGTAGGGGGTGAAATGAGCATAAGCACACCAAGACATTACCCAACCTCAACTGCACAAGTTACATTGTCCCCATTATCAGACAAAAAGCCTCACAAGAGACAGAGATCAAAGGGTTAGCTTTTCAGTGATCTTGTCATGAGGCTTCTTAAATGATAATGTAAAGGTTTTAAAAAACATTTACCGTAATTTCTGCTAGGTGTCACAGCCTAGTGAACCATTAAAAGTGAGGCAGCTCACTGAACCGCGCTGGAGTGAACAGATGGAATTCCACCCTCCCTCTGCTCGAGAGCCTCCACGAACAATGCAAAGTCTTCTTGCAAATCTCCTCCTCTGAGCTCATTACCCAGGGCAAATATGTGGCAGGTTCTACCGTCACAAAGGCTGGGGCTTGCTCTTCTCTGCAAGCAGGCTGTGTGGTAGGATTTGGAAAAAAATAAAATAAATTACCCTGGTTTCTACACTCGTGCAATCCTTTCTTTGTTCCTCACTTATTACAGATGCTTGGAGAAAAAGAGGGACACCCTGATTTGAACTTTCTAGGGTTTTATGGATCACCAACAGGCTCATTTTCTCCAGACTTCATTTAAAAATATATATATAATATCTATTTACTTTGGAAACAGGTGTTTGTGCCTCCATAGTTCTGAATGTTCCAGAGACAAGGATGTTGCCCCCTCTGTTTCTGCTTTTGCACTCATTCCTGCTCCTTTACATCCTCCTCGCAGCTTCCATGCCTGTGCAACAAGTAATCCTGCACAGGTATGCATGATCTTGTACTCTCCCCTCTCATTTTTTTTTTATGGGCTCATGGAAATTTGAATCACTATTGCAGGGCTGAAATTTCCATGGAGTTTTGTGGGTTTTTTCAAACACAGTTTGAACCAGCTTAACCAGGTCAACTTGCAGTAAAGGGCAGCAGGGGGCCTGTGAACTCCAGAGGGCCATGTGAACCGGTGATGCAGTAGCTGTGGGGAAAGGCAGGCTGTGGGGACAGCTGGGGGATGATTGGCACATGCCAAAATGCTTGAGGGGAGAGGATTCATACAATAAACTCCAGTTTCACTCAGGATCATCCTCTACCTCCAAGGTGTCTCAATGGTGAGTGAAAGGTGGCACACAAAGGATTGATGTTGCTCATATCTGGATGCTTTTAACAACCCAGCCCATAATTACAAGGTCCCCATCTACAATTTGGATGACTTGTTAAGCTTAATTTGAACTGGGTTCATTTCCAGAACACGTAACTGGAAAAAAAAAAAAAATCATCTGCTTTTCATCTTTATCTTTTAAGCCAAACCCATATTTTCTGCCATTCAGTGGGTTAACTGCCTGCTTTGTCTCTGACCTGTTCCATGTTTACTCATTCATAAAACTCTGTTGAATATGATATTGCTGCTAATTCCCACTGAACCATGGAAGCATGGTCCAGAAACCTGCCATGCCCCTCCTCAGTCTGTTGCATTTGGTCTTTGTGGAAATCTGGGCATGGGGCTAGCTGTGAGATTCAGCCATTAGAGGTTCCTCAGACCACAAAACCCGGAAAACAGCTGTCTTCAGTATTCATCTGCACATGGTTTCTGTGTTTTACAGGGAGGTTCACCCATGTGAGAGCTGGTATGTCTCCCAAAGAGCCCTTTCTCTTTTTTCAGTGGCCGTGTATTCTGAAGATGTCTGGTGAAAATGGAGCACAAAATCTACAGCTGAAGAAAAGAATTCACTTAAATTGTTTCCTGTCTAGGTTCTGAGACTGTGAGTCTTTGGTGCAGCACAGGAAAATTCACCTTTTAACCTTCAGTTTAAGCATGCTGGAAAATTAGAAGAGTTGTCTTGGAACTTGGGTGCTAGACATGAGGCCTGCTTTGAAATTTGGGATAAGAAGAAGCAAGCTGGGATCGTGGGCTTTCCATCTTACAAGGTTGAAAGGAAATAAGTAATTCCAGACATTCTGGACACCAGCAAAGGCTGGAGCCTGTCTTTGTTGGTGACATGGTGGCATGTCTGGCTGGTGATCTGGGCTGAGAAGTGCAGAGATGTGGGGAAGGAAGTGACAAGGCTCTGGCACCTCCTTTTCTGGGGAAAGCAGCAATCTCCGTCACGGGCTCTGTACAGCAGCAGGAGATGCTGCCAACTGTACAACACGTCCCCGTGAGGGAATGAAGTGCTGCTCAGCCAGGCATGGCCAGCCCTCTCTCTGCCCGGCCGGGCTCTCTGCTGACTGCAGCACGCTCTCACCAAGGACATCATCCTCTTTCTCCCCAAGAAGAGACAAAGTACCCTCCTCAGCACATTCCCCTTACCCACCACATGGCCTCTTATTTTCTCAAGCTTCTGCTGTCTGCCCACCTCTCAGCAGAGATTCTTATGAGGCAATGTCTTCGGTTTCCTTCCTAAGGTGAGATTTAGCCAGGCAGCCCTGGCCCTTGTTCTGCTAGGTGAGCAGGAAAAAAAAAAAAAAAAAAAAAAAAGGTCTTCTCTGATGTCACACATTTGCACTCTGGAGAAGATACCAAGATTTTGTTCAGAAGAGGCAGCTGAAAACATAGGTAAATCACAAAGTACTGAGGTAGCTTACTGGGAGAAGTCACTGCCTCACTCATCTGGAAGTTGCGGCCATCCCAGCTGAGGCAGAGTACCTGTCTATGTGTGTGGGAGGTTGTTCCCTGAGAAATAAAACGGATGTGCTTGAACCACCTCTCTGAACATTTGACCGTGCCCTTGGATTAATTCGAATGGATCAAGATGTACGGCTTCATCTTGAATCTTCCAGGTTGTCATGACAAGTGAAAATAATCATCTCGTTGCCAACCTAGACCCTGTAATGACTCTTATGTGGCCTCTTCTAAATGGTTTTCAGCATCACAAGAGATGCATTAGACCCTTACTGTACAGGAGTTGTTATCCTGCTTTCCAGCAACCATCAGATTCCTTTAGGGCCCACTCCTTGAAGAGCCCCAACTTGTATCATGCCTCTGCTGAAGCCATGGGAATTGCAACCTGAACACTGGTCCTTTAATTTGTGGAAATAAATATGAACATGTGCTCCATGTTTCATTATCACCTTTCTTTTTTTTTTTTTTCTTCTTCTTCTTTTTTACCATTTACATTGCATGCATACACTTGAGCAACTTGGCTTCAGTCTTGATTGAAATATTTAATGGATATTATTCATTGTTGGTATTCTATTGATGTTGTTCTCATTCATTATAAAACTGCCAAACCTTCCCATTTTTCAAGGATGCCTGGCCTTTTAAATAAGGGAAGCACTTTGATACCTTTATTGCATTTTTTGAGGCCACATTAGCTCGTTTTTGCTATCATTTTGACTTTGATTCTAATAAACTGAATAGAAATAGCGGTCTCTCCATTTCTTAAATACTGCATGCTTTTCCATTATTGTCCACAAACAGTTGATTCCAATCAACTTTCTTCAACTCATTCCGTCCTCAAAATTACTGTACTTTTATAACCATTCACAAATATTCTCAGAAGTGTTTCCAATTTGATGATATTATAACCTAGCCCTAAGGGTTTATTATCTTCTATATTATTCATTTCACCTAGTTTCATTTCCTTGGACTAAGTCCAAAATAGCCCCTGGTCTTGTTGATTGCTCCTCAAACTGAAAAAACAGTTTGGTACCACACTCAGAAAGACGCATCCATCCTTAATGACTCCACTACTGCTATGCCCATCAATGTCAGCATAATTGAAATTACACTATAGTCACTGCCTCTGCCTTTTTGCAGCTTACCCCTTATGTATGTAAGCATTTCCTGATCTACTACCTTGTTTTAACCACTTCCCAGGTGCATGCTGGTTTTCTTCTTGGATTGTTTCATACCTTTAAGAGGTCCTTATTCATGCTTCACATTTGTCAGTTATTTGAGAAGCTGAATGAAAAAGAAATAGCATTTATAAGGAGCATGTTGCCTATTTTTGGATTTCTCTTCAATGCAGGAGTAGGGCATGTCTTGGAACATTTGCCAACTATGCCAAGAATGGTTGCTCAGAGGCAAAAGAAAGTACAGAAAGTAGAGGGAAAACACTCTCCTGATATTTAAGCTATATATATTCTCTTCTACATGCAGTTTTTCTTGGGAAATTCTGGTGGTAAAATAAAGCAGAACATTTAGGATGCTTCAAATAATACATCTCTCCTCCTGGTGAGCAAACCATGAGGGGGCTTCCTGACCCTAGCAATGTTGCAGTGCCAGCAGAGAGAAACTACTCTTCCATTGCTTAGGCATACGCTGAGTCTTTGAGAGCCTAATTTGGCTTTTTATATAAGCAGGTCTTTCTTAAACAGAATTTCAAGCTAGCAATGAGCCCTTTACACTGTAATTCTGGGGAAGGTAGAGCCTTTTCCCTCATTTATTAAAAAAAAAAATAAATTTGACTCTTATGTGGCATGCTGAGACATTGGATTATTGAGATGGGTGCGTAGAATAGCTTACTTCCAAAACTGCATAATCTCAGTGATGATATTACTAAAGCGTGTGAAATTTTAAACGGCAGCTGGTGCTGCTAGGACTCACTTTTGAAACATTCACAGGCCTTGAGGTCCCCTCAGCACAAATCTTATCAGTGGGTATCTAGGGGACCCACAGGCTGCTGTTCTAAAAGGCAAGCCTCACTGTTGAGGATACACGTAAGATAAATACCAAATGATGTTTAAGGATTGAGAAACATCACCACACATTGCTCCCCATGAGCAGAAAGGGTCTGGTCTAACACTAAAACAGCCAGCTGACTGCCATCCTAACGCATCAAAACCATGGCCATGGGATGAATGCACCCACTCATCCAAGTAGGGGTCCCAATTCTGCAAGGTGCTGAGTCCTCCGAGCCTTTCACTCACTCTGGAATGGAGCCAGGCAGTACCTTTCAGAGCCGAGCCAATGCAGCTAACATAATTTCTTTTGTCTGGGTACCCCAACTTAAACTTGGACATTACACCTGGCAGGTCTTTCCAGTGAGCAGATGATGCCAGGGAGATTTCTCACTGTCTCAGCACCTCGGGAAGTAGCTTGTGAAGGAATTACAATACCCGTCCATTTTTCATGTGCCTGCCAGCTTAACATTGTACCTAACCTCACATTTAGGAATTGCCCATTCTGTGGTGCGTGTCTACTGTTTATTTCTGTGTCTGTCAGAGACCTAGGGTTAAAACTATTGGAGGTCCAGATGACATCTGGCTTCTCAGCTCCTCCAGAATATTGGCTGCAGTGTTTATCAGTGCATTATTCATCAAAACTGATGATGCAAAGTACAACATGCTGTCTGCAGCTCAGTGTAAGAGTGGAAAGAAGTTGGCAGAAATGCCTGGTGTTCTGTGAGCAGCATGTAATCAATAGTCTGGGTGCTTGTTCACTTTATGTTGATGACTATTCCCTCTGGTACGTCTTTGTATATTTTTGGGTTCTCTGTAGTACCAGCTGTGCGATTTTTCTTTTCTCTTTTCTTGATACCAGTCTTGATAGAACAGAAGGGGCAACCTTTTGTGCGGTAGGTGTCAAATCAAATAAACTATTTGCACAAAGCCTGCAAATGAGAGTCAGAGAAAAAAGATTTAGTTGAGAATTTCCATGACAGACTGATATACTTCTTCTTTTTCTTCTCTCTCTCTCTCTCTCTCTTTTTTTTTTTTTTTTTTTTTTTTAAGGAAAAGAAAAGAGATGAAAAGTGGTAAAAACTGCTTTAACTGTCATTAAGATTTCAAATGAAATTCTGCTCTCTAGGTAATGTAAATTGAGCAGGACTCCAGAGACTCCAGAGAAGTTACTCCCACTTACACCAGTGTAACAGAGCAGAATGTGAATGCTTATCTTTAATGCAAGAACTTGCAAAACAATAATCAGATTCTCAGCTGGGGTAAGTTGGCAGGTTTCCATTAAAGTCAATGGACCTAGTCTGATTTACACCAGCTGACGATCTGCCCCACTATCTGCCATACTATACACACACACAAAAAAACACATATAGAGTAAGTCACTGCTTATTTATTTTCAGTGTTAGACCTACATGTGAATTTGGTGCTATAAGAGGTGAAGAACAGCGCTTGGTTATTCTTATTAAAAAGGCATATTACAGATAAGAACTGCATTATTTTTCTTACAGATCTTCCTTTAGCCTGTAAGTATTGATCTGCAAAATCTTACTATTCCTGTCCAATGACAAAAATACAAAGAATAATGGAACTAAAAAAAGCTGTTTCATTTGTGATCCAAAGCAAAATAGCAACCTTTGGAATTCATATAATGGCTTTTCTTAGAAGGACTGAGAGACGTTTGTTTATTTGTTTGTTTGTTTGTTTGTTTGAGGAGCTCATGAATGCACTGGCTGGAGGTAGATAAAGCTGTGGATCACTATGCAATCGTGGCAGAGGGGGGCTGCTGTTCACCACTTATCTGCCGTTGTTCTGAAACCACTGAAGGCTAAACCATGTGTGGAATATGTATGAACGGTGGGACACTCCTATCCTGCCCTTCAGCTTATATACTATATTTTTGATATTTGAACAAGGTCACTGGAAAAGAGTGTGTTGATATGAATATCTAGATAAGGTTAGATCAGAAAGGATGGGCAGCTTTCTTGCTTCTTCAACAGAGATCTTCTGTTGTGCTTTTAAGACTGATAAAAGTGCTGTGGGTTGTCTAAAAAATAATAAATTAGAGGGCCAATCACTTACAGACTTGAGAACGCTTGACTCAGCAATATTACTGGACTTGAAGTTGAAGAGACATTCATGAAGCTGTGTGGACTCAGTAGGTACCATCTATAGCTCTTGTGCCACAGCATGTGCTCTTCCTGCCTGAAACACATAAGAGATAATAGTTTCAAACCTATTGTCATGGCTAAGTCACCTTCCAAGACCCACTAGGGTCATAAATACAAGCCTTAAGGGCTCATGTGGAGAAGGTGTGAGGAATCTCAGAATCTCAGAGGGTCTGTCTTGTACTTACTCTGTCTTGGGCACTTTTCAGTACCTGCAGAATCCCCAGTTTTTGGACAAAATCAGATAGAGAAAGTGATTAGATAAGAAAGGCCCCTCTGCTAAGAAGGAAGGGAAAGGATTTTGTACTTTTAAGGATTGTGAATGTTAGGTCAAAAGACAAACTGTCCTTGAGGATGTGCAAGACTGAGGGAACGTGGGTTATGCTGGAGTTGGTATCACTGCCTTGGCTCTATTCCACGTGCTTCCTGCAATATGTGGAGTATGTCCTGGAAGCATAATCTTTCCTAGAGGAGAGTTCTGATTAGCTCGTCAGACTGACCTGCTCATCTTATTTGTCTCAGTTCAGTAGGCATGCTGCTAAGCTCAGGCTTTTTGGATTTCTCTGAGTCATGGGGTGCTCTGGCACAGCAGATCTTCTAGGCTGGGAGTTAAAGAAGTGACAATGCTAGAGGCAAGTGATTTTCGAGAACCATGGTTGAGAGGAGGAAATAAAGAGTGAAAGTGGGTCACTACTGCTATACACTGGTGTTCAGATCTGATTTTGATCACAGCCTGTTACCAAATTGTGCCACATTTAGCCTCAATCCTCAGGGGACTATGGTGCCAGAAGATCTTGCTGTGGGCAAGAGGAAGGAAATGGTGTTATTGTGGTTAGTCATTGAACATTCAGCAAGACAGAATTTTATTGCAGAGACTGTTTTGTCTGGATGCAGACAGCAGGATTTGGACTGGAACAGCAGAAGAATTTGCTAACTGTCACATAACAGGTCAGGAGTTGGGTCAGGCCAAGGACCAAGAACATGTGAAGTGGCGTACCATCCCGTAATCATTAAAAAGTTTGTCACCCCTTGCTCCTGTACTTCTCATACTTACAAAGTTTGAGCACACCTTCAAAAAAAAAAAATCAGACCACAGGAAGCCCATCCTGAATCTTGCAGCCTGTAATTAATGTTATATGCTTGCATAGTCCAGTGACTTTCTCCTCACCATGCTGCTCTCTGCCCTTCAGTGAACCCCTAGACCTCTGTGATATGATGCTGCTTCTTTCTTGGACACATGTACATTAGAGATGTTAAAAATAGGAACATCTAAAATATCATTTGCTTCCAAGCTGGCAACAGAGTCATGCAGGGATGCTTATGTGTTCAAAATACTTCTTATTTCAAACCAAAATGAAAATTTCCAAACTAGAGTGTGGGATTAGGTTATTTTGTTTCTTGCAGAAGAGAAATTCTGGAAAAGTTCTGGTTTGGCAAAGTACTTTGCAGGTGTTTCACCTAGTAGAGTGAGAAAATATAGGGAATTGGGTAGCTTTGTGAGGCTGTGGGCTCTCACATTCAGAAAAAAGCAGGAAGGCTAGTGAAGACCACTGGGGCACATTTCATGGGAGGATGCCAAGTCATGGAAGTAATATATTCCCACAGAAACCTGCTCTGGCAGAGAATGTTGGTCAGGTTCATTTCAATATACCTTGTTCCAATGCTCTTGGTGACAAATAAGACTCCACCATTACCAGCCAATTGGACCATCATACTGCAGTGTCAGTTTGGCTGGATGGCCCCTCCAGCCCAGTGTGGAGAGCCAAGACTCCTTTTTATCAGGCCTCTCCTTTTTGTGCATGGCTTGCATAGCCCACCAGAGCAACACCCAACACCTGGCATCCCTCTTGCATCCGATGGGAAGTTGGAGCTTCCTCAGCGTCATGGTGCACCGAGGATTACCAAGTAATCTCCCATCCAAGCATGGACTGGGCCCCCCTGCTTGGCTGCTGAGCCTGCCCAGGGCAGCAGGACAAACTAGCACCATGCTGCAGCCTGCACCGTGGGCTGGGGCCATCTACACTTCCCAGCAGCTGCACCAGAGTGTCTGCCAGGAGCAAGTGCCACTGCCTGCCTCAGGTTTTGAAGGCTTTTCTTTGCAACAGTACAGCTGGAAACAGGCTCAGAAGAATGAAACATTTGTCTTCATACCTCTGACATTCTGCCTAAAGCTTTGTACTTCCCCAAAGGGTTTCTCTGCACCACACACAAGAAAAATGTTTTCTCTACTTCACAGGTTCCCAGATTTAAGTTAAGTTAGAATATCAGGCTGGTGCTTTGTACTGGGGATGGAAGTACAGACTGTCTCACAAACCTGCTCACATACATGCGCACATGTATATGGGCACACAAGTCACCCAAGTCAATAATATCTTGAATGAATAATAGGGTCACTGCTCTCATTTCAGAGGATTGGTGAAAGTCGGAGAACAGGTAGTCAGAGAAAGGATATTTCTTTCCATACAGTTCCTGTTTCAGATGAAATCTGAGATAAATTTAGGGTAAACACTAGAGGAAATAGAAAAACTTTTAGCTTTATGGGACTCTTTTACTGTCCGCTTCTATCTTGGACCCCCCCACCTGAGCTAGCTTTTACTATACTCTGTCCTTTAAGCAAAATACCAGTCTTCAGATATTCCAGTTTTCTCTTGGTGTCACTTGCAGTCTGCACTCTATCCATAGCCTGTTACCACCACCCTATTCATTTCTGCCCACTTAGCAGCCCCACTTGCTCCAGCATGCTGCTCCACGTGACGTCTGTAACATAGGTGAGGGATGCCTGCTCCTCCCACCGAATTTCCTCACAAAGCTGACCATCACGTAGCAATGGAGATGTGCATGGTGCCCATGATCTTCGGTCAAATCTTACAGTGCTATAGGTAAAGAGACTACTGTTAATTTCAAAGTGGGAAAGTGACTCAATGAATTGAATATACATGGAACAAGGACCTCAAAAATTGGCCCTTTGAGTATATTTTAACTAATATAATATATTTTTTAAAAATTCTTATAAAAGACCAAATAGTATTAAGTGACTATTAGCATTAGTGTGACTTACTATCCATAATAACATGAGTATTCTGGAGCCTAAAGCCAGGTCATTCTAGGTTGGTGACATGTTAAAAAGACTTGTAAGGAAATGAAGTCATAGATAGAATTTTGCTGCAGGACCAAGATTTTTTGAAGGGAGTAGAGATTTCAAGTGATTCAGGTTTGGGAAGTTCAGAGCATCTATTCAGTAAAACAAAACCAAAAATAAAACAGGCTAACTTAAGACCCTAAATAATCTCACTACTACTTCAGAAAATATTATTCTATTTTTCCTTAAGAGGGAGGACGTAGATTCCATACTTACCTGTGACATTTCCAGGAACTTTGTGTATGATTAAATAATCTTATAAGAATATTTCTTGTGTAGGAGAGCAATAAGAATAATTCACTCATCAAAACAAAAGCAACCAAACAACAACAAAAAACAACAATAAATCCATTTCAAAAGCTTCCACTTTCAGTGACATAGCCCTAGAATGAATCAGCATCAACAATGAAGAAACATGAGATCTTTTCTTTCTTTCTTTCTTTCTTTCTTTCTTTCTTTTTCTTTCTTTCTTTCTTCCTTTCTTTTTCTTTCTTTCTTTCTTTCTTTCTTTCTTTCTTTCTTTCTTTCTTTCTTTCTTTCTTTTTTCTTTTTCTTTCTTTCTTTCTCTTTCTTTTTCTTTCTTTCTTTCTTTCTTTCTTTCTTTCTTTTCTTTCTTTCTTTTTTCTTTCTTTCTCTTTCTCTCTCTTTCTCTTTCTTTCTCTCTCTCTTTCTCTCTCTCTTTCTCTTTCTCTTTCTCTTTCTCTTTCTCTTTCTCTTTCTCTTTCTCTTTCTCTTTCTCTTTCTCTTTCTCTTTCTCTTTCTCTTTCTCTTTCTCTTTCTCTTTCTCTTTTTTTCTTTTTTCTTTTTCTTTTTCTTTCTCTTTCTTTCTCTTTCTCTTCCTCTTCCTCTTCCTCTTCCTCTTCCTCTTCCTCTTCCTCTTCCTCTTCCTCTTCCTCTTCCTCTTCCTCTTTCTTTCTCTTTCTCTCTTTCTCTTTCTTTCTGTCTCTTCCTTCCTTCCTTCCTTCCTTCCTTCCTTCCTTCCTTCCTTCCTTCCTTCCTTCCCTCCTCTCTTTCTTATACCAATCAGTTTGGATTATGCACTTTCTTAAAGAAAATATCTGCACATCAATTATCCAGGCAGTTTTGAATACCATAATCTCATTTTGTGACCAGGATGTGAAATCCAAATGTCATCCAATTCTATCAGTAAATGACATTCAGGTGCCTTGTGCTAGATATTGTGCATTATCAAAATCTTCCCAGCTTTTCTGTTGTTTTTAAACACAAAAATATGTCATACAAAACCTCTATAAATGTTTATTTCATAGAATCACCAGAGAGATAGATGGGATTGGTTTTATCAGAGACTGGGGAAAGATGAAGGTATTTTTAATATACTTCAAAATACAAACATCGTGTTGGGCTCTAAATTTTGCAGGTATAATATTTCACGTGTACATTTTGACACATGCACTCAGGTATTTTCACCTGCAGATCCGTAGACACGGTTCAGTATGGGCACACATGGAGTCTGCTACAGGCACAGTGGAAAACTTATCCCTAAAATATTGATTACTTTCCTGGTTGTTAAATCATTATTAAAGCAGGTTGAAAACTCATTTGCAGTCTCTTCTAATACTAGTACTGTCACAAACGACATCACTTTTTAACAAGATGGATGTTTCCAATGCTGAGCTCAGAAATGCCAAGTGGAATTAGCAACGTTAAAAAAAATGCATTTCACTGTTTATTCATGGTGACAAGTGCTTCTTGCACTGTACTTTCATGCTGCTGGCCTCCGTAATGTGGCTGCGGTTTTCTTTTAACTCGCAAACACAGGGCAGCTCCAAAGAGGACAGGTAGAAGAAAGCCTGGCAGGGCACAGAGCAGTGGAGCATGCCCAGGGCTGGGCTCCACCCTCCCCATCGCTACAGTCCAGCGATCCACGTCCTTCTGAATGCTCCCTACACTTTGGCCACTGGAATTGCAATAAAAAATATTTGCAAAGTATTGTTTGCAAAGCGTGAAGGATTTCATGCTGAGACGGTGTTGGGCAGAAACCTTAAAGCCTTTTAAAAGTATTAGTGTGGGCCAGGCGCATACATTGAGAAGCCTCTCCTCTGCTGTTAAGAAGAAAAAAAACAAATAGATACAAGCTTTGCATAGGAGATGATTTGCTGAAATGGAATCAGATGGTCATATGCCCCTTCAAGACACTGGAGTGAGACAGCGAGCTTTTATTCCCCAGCTGTGGTGTCCTACCAATGAGGCTGCAACACTTCTGTTTTGGGCAAAGTGATTTCCTTGGAAAATATTTTAGAATCTTAAAAAAACCTTTATGCCTGCTTAATGGAGCTAAATTTGTCATCCTTGTGTTGTCTGTTTCATCTTGAGTGTTGTTATTGTCTCTCATGACAATAAATATTTTGACTGTGTCTATATAGAGGGGGATCCTACTCCAAGGCCGTGCATGGTGTTATGCTTGTTTTGCTCTCCCTGCTCCTTTGGTAACCAAAATGAGGTGCAGACAATTGTTTGTTCTGTTGAGTGATGAGCACAAGGGATGTCTAATAACAGCTGCCTGCCCTTGAGAAAACAAGTGGAGAGGGACAGAGGCAGTCTTTGAACTTTGCTCAAACCCATCTTGCGAAGCATCCCCCTAAGGAACCAGTGAGAAATATAGAATAACACACATGCATAACATATTGTTATTTGGTGTAAAGCACCACAAAATTCTGAGGAATACATTAAATACAAAAGACTCCTTCTCTGGGAATTATTCTGCATGCAGAATTCCTGCGATCTTTCAGTGCTGCCTTTTGGGCCAATTCTCCTCAGCCAGCACTGGCCTTAAAATGCCTTCCAATGTGCTTGCAGCAGGAAAAGCATTTGTAGGACATGGCAACCAGCTGTTAGTCAGAAATGTGCACCATAGACTCCCGCACTGCCCCTGAAATGCACATTTTATAGGGCCACCTTGAAGTGATGTTTTCTTCTTCATTTGACCCTTTGCTTTTATTGTCCTGGGAGGCAGCTACAGCTCTGTTTAGTGTTCTGTGCTTTATCTAAGGTTTTAGGGAAAGAATCACAGAAGAAATGCAGTGAAAATATCAAATAATATGAAAAAGAGCAGAAGCCAAATGAATGCAAGCAAAGTGCTTTTAAGAGGGACTTTTTCTCATGGATGAGGATGAAGAGGTGAGAGACGATGCCTTGGAGCATGTATTGTTGCTTTTTATGTGTTGCAGTGGGAAATCAAATTTACAAGAACAGTAGGAAGGGTAGAAACAGTGAAACTCCAAGCAACATTAGTATATGCAGCTGAGCCACAGCACCCAAGAGACCAGAATCTGGGTCACATCCTTGTCTTACCTTACAACATGACAAAATGGCCTCTGAGGAGCACAGCCAATGACCAAAATGCAAGGAGAGGGAAGTCTGGATACCCAAAAGCCTAAGGAACAGGACTACAGTTTCTCTCTATATAAAGGGTACTTGAAACCTAAAGAGGCAAAATGTGTCAGGAAGGAAACATCCAGACCCCTCCCGTGCCCAGTATAACACATTTATTTTCATATTTTTTTTTTTTCCCTGTGACGTCATGCAGTATGAAGAACACTAACTGGATCTGTTGCATGTTTTTGATATATGCAACCACACAATATAATGAACCCATGAGAGTGAGTTATCACCTGACCCAACTCCGTTGGGAAGCTCTGCTCATGCAGCAGCCAGCAGGTGAAGCTGGGGTCCGTGGCTCCCCACGGTGATCCCATTCTGCCCCTCGGCCACATACTTCAGCCCCATGTCACCCACTCTGCTCACTGGAGGAGCTGCAGTGGAGGGGAAAGTGTATGAGAGATATCAGCCAGATCCTGTTGGCACCATATTGCCCCTTATCTGTGCCTCTCCTCCACCCCACTTCAGGTGATCTCTTTTCCAATATACTCATTCTACTTTCCGTATCCATTTTTTTGTCAGCCCTCCTATTGCAATTTCTCTCTTTCTTTTTGCTATTTTTTGGCTTTTTGTCTTACATTGGGTATGAAGCTTTATGCATGCCTTATCTGACTTGTTGGTGTAAAGAGCATATCTGCATTTTGCTAAAGCATGTGCTGAGACACAGAGGCCATACTTAAACTGCCTTTAATGGTTGTGTTTGATTCAGCTTGCATTTCAAATGGCATATAGGAGTTGTGTCCATACAGCATTAGGGGACAGAGCACACATGGGGAGTATAATACTGCATGATTTTCAAAGATGCCTGCACCTACCCTAAACTTCCACAGGAACTGGAATTGCTCAGCACAACTGGAAGAAGAAAGATGGTGATGCTGTAATAAAGTCTCTGAAAAAGACAGGATAGTAACTCTGAATTTCTAAGCAATTTTTCCTCATAAACACCTTTCCTCCCTGACCAGTGCAGTGAACACCATGGCTTCCTGAGCATAGCTAGGTTGGACAATCCCCATTGTCCCAAACAAAGCCTACAAAAAAGCAGCAAAACCTATAAGCACATATATGTATTGCTAAATAATCTCTAAACTGGCCTGTTTTTACAATTCAGCTTTATAGCTAATTAAGTTAGCAAGAATAAAATGTCAGGGTTGCACAAGGCTTCCTGCCTCCCAAAGTTTCCCTGCTTTGTGCAAGGCATCCCCTGCTCCCATTGCCGCCTGACCTCAGGGTGACACACTTCACAAGCTGCTCTTGCTGCAGTGCGGGAGCAGCTCTGTGATTTTCCAGCAGAGTTTCCAGCTGAAGCTACTGCCAGAGCTCCATCTCCATCCCCTGTAAAAGGCATGAGAGAACAGAGGAAATTTTATTCAGCATACCTGGGCTGCTGCCATCACCCTGTGTATCCCCACTGTACAAACCTCTGGTGTCCTCTCTCTGCTCTCTCTATGCAGGGACCAGTTCCACTCCTTCATCCCTTCTGATACTCCCCCAAACCAGTTCTTTCCTCAATATGCTTTTTCTGTGCTCACAGTTACAAAAAGTTCTCACCTGCATTTCCGTAAAACATCTTACTTGTTCCCTCTCCTCCTTGCCTCTTTATCTTAACCTCATGTAGAAAACCAATGGACCTGCTACCTACTGCTTTGCTTCCTGCAGACGCCTTCAGCTCTCTTCATTTAGACACCTCCAGTGTTTCTCTTACCACTGAATCTCCAGATCTTTTTGCCATGCTTCTTCCTAAGGTACATGTTAATGTTTTTCTACCACTCATGTCTCCTTGCTGTCTCGCCACCCACTGGCTCAGGCAGCTCGGGCAACACACTCCCAACAGTGGGCTATGTCTTGCTGTTGTGTCCCTGGATAACCAAGTGCACTGTTAATGAACACTCAGGGAATTACATAGCAAGGTATATTTCAAGTTTCCCACTGAAATGTTACACAACTTCATCTAAGACAAAAACTATCCTATGGAAGCTGAGAGATCTAGGCATCACATGTAATGCCTAGAAATAATTGAGCCTAGAAGATTGCTGTGATTCTGGTTCAAGCTTCCATTAAGGAATTCTGGACAAATTGTAATTGCCCTCACCAGGCATGTCTGGAAAACTCTGCCTAGGACAACTGTCAAGCAAGTCATGTCTTGTTTAGTTTGTCGCACCCTACAGAGTGTGGTCAGCTTCACAGGGTCTCTGCTCTCCAGGTAGGTGTTTGGAAGTAATTCTCCTCCCATTTTCCTTCTTTTCTGCCTGTTTGATGCTTGCAGAAGGACACAATAGCTGTGTTCTGTCCTGGCAGTGGTGCTGGAGAGGGTTAATTTTGCACTGCCCATGATAGATAGACTTCTGCTGACACATTGCTGGGATTTGTCACAAGTCAAAATATTATTGTATTCATCAGTTTAAGGCCCTGAAGAAGTGTAACTTTCATCTCTGTGCTTAGGACTGCATTAGTTTCTATGCTACAAATCTTGTTTTCACAGATTAAGAACATCCACTGAAAGTTCTGTATGCACGACTGAAGTTATTTAAAAACTATGTTTTACAGGAAGTGTGAGGACAGACTAGAAAAATGCAAAGCAACACATGAGAGAGAATAACGACAGTCAAAAAGAATACATTAATAAAGCAGTCTCCTAGAAAAATGAAAGGTCTTCCTTAGGCTTAGAAAGAAACCCAGAATAATCTATTGACAAAGACAAGGTGGGGCTGCCTAGTCCCTATTCCCTTTTGTATCATTGCACCCAGAGAGATGCCATGGATTTAGGGTGGGGTGAACAAGAGGAGAAAATGAAATGCAGCTTGCTATAACCCTTCATTTGGTTCTGTACCTGGACTTCCAGATGAAAATCTTGCCTGGAAGCGAAACAGCTCCAGGCTGTGTTATGAGTCTCTGGACACTCTCTGTGACTTCTACTGCACAACTAAACAGAGATCAGGACAACTGTGCGGCAGCTTCTCTTATGAGCTGCTGGGGAGAGGGGCTGTAAACTGAGGGCAAACCTTGCCCTAATAATTTTAACGGCTGGCATTTAAAGCACAATATAAATTTAAAGCAAACAATATGAGCTAAACCAATACAATATAATCTGTGATTTGTAAGTGCTGTTGATAGTTACTCTTTTTGTGCAGCTACTGTAAAATGACAGCCAGCCCAGGCTATGTTAATGCCAAAAGATGGGTTTGTGTTCTGAGCTCTGCTATGCCTGAGCTAATCTTCTGGGTAGGAAAAACATAAATACTACAAGTATCCAAGAATAAGTAACGCTTGTAAGTTTTCGGCAAGGAGATAATGAGACAAGTTCACCAGTCTTGCTGATCCAGACACAGCGATGACTCCTGGCAGACAGAAAGATGAGATATAAGCAGCAGGTTGCAACTTTTAAGCTAACAGGTCAGAAAATTGGGTTTCAGGAGGGCAAAGTTGAGTTTTCAGGTATCCAGTTATCTGCCCCAGAATAACTTAGGCTGCCCTGAGCCACAGGGAAGATTCAGGTCACATTTTGAGCCTCCCCATGCTCCTTCCTGCAAGGGGTGCCACTGGGGGCGAGGAAGGCTCATTCTGGGGAGTCATCAGGTCTTCTTTTCCTCTGACATGCATTAGGACTACCAGAGGAATTCCTGATCTCCTTTGCTTTTGGGAACTAAACCTGAGGCTTGTAATCCTTGCTAGGCAACAGTCATGGGCTGCGGTGATCTCAATAGGTACCCACAAAGTGTTAAAACAAAATGTTGAAGTCCATATTCTGCTTAAGTTGTTCCAGAAGGGAGATACATCAGTGTCTGACCATTGTCTGACACTTTGGGCCCCAAGGGAAGAAATATTGTCTTGGCTCACCATGTGGACCCTTTGATCAGTCCTGTGAACATGTAAGTAGATGGGGGAGATAATTATGGGGTTAGGAAGAAGCTGCATATGTGGCATGGGGGTTGGTAGAAGGGGCAGAAGAATGGGACCTGCCTGCACAGAGACGTGCTGACACCAGCCACAGAGGTGTGCATGTCCACAGCCGGGGCTAGAGGAGCTGTTAAGCAGCTGTGCAGCTTCCTCAATTTGGTTTTGTCTGTCTTCCGTGAGCCATTGCTTCTCTTACAAGTATATGGAGGCCTGCGCTGGGATGGGAGCTTAGAGGAATTCGGCTTTCAAAGAGGCTGAAGGACATTTCAGGTCTCAGGGCATTGAAAGGCCATGTCAGGATGGAGAAGACAGAGCCTCTCTCATCTGGTCCGTGAGCTCAAGCTTGGCCCTTGGTGGCAAGCACTAATTGCTATTTCTGCATAACGGGCACCTGTAACACTGCTTAATGGGCTCCGGCAAGCCCTGACGGCCAGAAATCTGCAGTCAGATGAAACTCTCATTAAAATCCCTGGAGGCTGGTGAGGTCTGCTGGGGTGCTGGGAGCAGATGTGCTCCGGGGCCTGGCCCAGACCTCCAGGGTGGTGTGTGAGACCCTGCCTCCACTCACGTCGCACCCATGGCAGCACCCTTCACAACCACTCAGGATAACTAATCCTGACACCAGTCTGTCCAGCTCCCACCAGATCACAAGCACCAAAAACCTCCCTTGCTTCCACTGCAAAGGGATTTTCCAGCCCTGGGGCACGGTGCCTGCTGCAGTAAGCTCCCAGGTGACAGCAGACCCAAAGTGATGATGCTGTGAGGTGGGGAGGAAGGAACTCTGCAGAAATTAAGCGCTTGGCTGGCCTGGCTGCTGGGGCACAACTGCTCAGCAGACAAATGGGAAAACATGGACCGGTCTTTAAGATAGCTACACTTGGTAAAGTCAGATAGGACAGCAGGGGCTGCCTCTGGTTTCGGGTCACACCACCCTACTGCTGATAATTTCATGGGTTAAAAAATGTCAGCTGAGACGATCTTGTAATTTGGGTAGAAAGAAAGCACGCAGGTTAATTTTTATTATTTCCTGGGACATGGTAACAGGCAGGACACAATAGGTTGGCGTGAGATGTCAGCCTTTAAATTCACATGGCTTTGTCCTTAAACAGTAAAGATTTTTTTCTATCACTACTGACACCTCGATATATAGCAAAGGACACCCTGAAATGGTCATTACTATTTCAAATGAACACATGTCAGTACACCACATTGTCAAAAGGAATTATACACAAAACAGGGCTCTTGAAAGCTGAACTTCCCCACAGTTGTGGGATTTTCTGCAGCTGAGGAGCTGGTGGCAATAGGAAATAACTCCGTTCAATGTTTTACATGGGCATGTTTGAATTACACATAGAACAGGAGCCTTCCATTGTTCACCTCGCTAGTGCGAGTATATAATTTTCCTGCTGTCTTTTTCCCCCTTTTGTTCTTTTCAGCTGTTTTGTGATTAACACTGTCTGGGGAAGAATTTCAGTATTTTCTGTGGTTTAGCAAGATGTGAGTGAGGTGGTGCTGCTGCATGAATCTTTTAAAAGCAGCCTAAGAAATATTTAAGACCTTAGTCTAGGAGGAACAGCTCTCCCAGGCATAATTTTTGGTGCTGGTTGCAGCAGGGAGCGTATGCTGTGAGGAAAGTATTATTTTTCTAAATGGAAGGTGTCAGATGGTCACGCAATGTGACTGCATGTTCGAGATCACTGCCTCCCATCTGCAATTTGTGACGTGTGAAAGATTCTGCCCAAATGTGCTCACCAACTGGAAACCCTCGGCACTTTTTTTTTCTTATCAGGAGAGACCAAGATAACCAATGGTTTTACAGATCAGGGATCCTATCAAATTAATATCATTCTAGGATAAAATCTGCTTTAAATACAACCACTAAACTCCAGCAAAGTTAACTAGTACATACAAGTTCATTCAACTGATTAAAAATCCCTACTAGTAAAACAAGAAAATATACATGGAATTTTTTCAAGGAAAGTATTCTGCTCCTGTCTTTTAACCAAAGGCTTGGTATAAAACATGACAGTCTTTTCCAGCACTAATTAATGCCACCTAATTATAACACATACTAGGCTCATGCCAGGCATTAATATACTGGGGATAGTTTCTCCTTATCCAACTTTCCACTGCATCAAGTGAGGTGCTTGCTTTTTGCATCTTTCTGTCAGTTGTGTCTGGGGCAGAGGCTTAGCAAAGATTATTTTCCTCCAGAAGAGAATTTGCAGCTTCCAAGAGGGATAGGTGGTCTGGACAGGGGTGGTCTGCAATGCACCCCTCTCTCTGTCCAGCAAGTAAAGCACATCTGAAGTGCTATGAGCTAGTGGGTTGAACACCACCCATGCCTGTGGTGGGGGACAGGTGATGCCTGACCCCTCAGACCACAGGGTGCGTGCTGCAAGGTTCAGGGGATGAAGGGAACTGTGTAGCAAGGACAACCTGATGTCCAGTGTCCTGGTTGAGACAGGAGAGAAAACAGGGCTCCAAGGGGATAGTCAGGCTACTCCAGCCTTTGGACATCCCTGCTGGGTCTGTCCAAAGAGCAGTTACCACGGAGCAGTGTATGCTAACAAACCCTTATGAGCCTTACCTGGTATAGGGCTGTGGTGTGGCTCACCTAAGTGCTTATAAATCCGGGAGCGCTCCAAACAGGAGTACTTTGTGGGTTCAGGGTATGAATATAAATCTCATCCAGGCACTGGAGTATCCTTCAGTGTTTGCGGCTACCAGAGGAGATTCCTTTCCTATGAGTTAGTTTTTGATGATTTATAAGTTCATTACATTTAATTTCCCTTTTTGGTTAAGACAGGAGGTAATACAGAAGGTATCTCTGCCAACACCCCAAAAATAGAAGATGTGCTCATGACTCAGCACTGAGTGCTTGTTCGAGGAGGGGCTGCTGACCAAGTCTGTGTGATCAGTGCAGTTACAGATGTGGCTGCAGCCGTTTGCACATAGCAGAGCTAGCTGCAACCTAGCTGTATGCACAGAGTGGAACAGGAGAAGGAGACACACACAAGCTGATTAAAACCTTTCCAGGAGGCTAGGAGCTTGCCCGTATGTCAAGGACTTAGTCGAGGTTATTAGCAACTGTTATTGGTTCAGGAGTTAATTTGATTACAGGTACCTCTACTGTCTCTTATTACCACAGAGACAGACTTTAGGGACCTGTTCTTATAAAAAAAGTCAGTGAATTTGGTGCAGGTGAGAAGCCTTTGAGTAACAACTCTTCATCTGGTGAAAGGCTATAGCAGAAGCAGTGACAAAACCTGGTCTGCATTGCCTCTCTGGTGGGCCGTCAAGCCAATTTGGAAAAGAGGGAAGATTTTGTCTCACTTCTACATCTTTCCACTAGGAGAAATACCAAGTGCTAGGTACTGGTGGGTGTGTGTCTTTATTCAAGGGCTGGAGTGGAAGGTCTCCTGGGTCAGGCCGTCTCTCCTTGTGTGAAGCCATGCCAGATATACCCACGGAGCTCAAGCTGGCCCTGCTTGCCCTCGTTGAGCACTAAGACGGTGGCCTTCCTTCCGTGATTCAGAATCAGCTTCCAGAGGCCAGCAACCCTCGTGATCAGGCTGTGCTTATGCCTACAGACTCCTTTAGATTAAACAGCTCTTCACCCCCATGTTTATATTTTTTCTTGCTTTGTGGATACATACACACAGAGAAAACATATCTCGTCAGAGGCTTTGGTTTTTACGCAAACAAATACTTTCTGGTCTCCTGTTCAAAAAGATCTTAATTCCCCTGATCAGCCTCACAATCCTTTTCTGCACCTGCCCAGTCCATGCTCCTTTTCTGGCATTCAATCACCTCACTATTTCAGATGCTTTCAGATGACCTTTGTCTAGCACAGTGGTATGAATATTTCCCTATCTGTGCCACAGCTGGCTGACCTGATATGTTCCAGGCTGCCTGGCTTTAGCATTTTGTTTTTTCATAGTCACCCTCTGGTGTACTGGTACGTTCAGGTCCTTCTCTTACCAAGTTATCTCTAATCAACAAGCTCCCAGTTCACTATAAAAGAAACAAACACCAAGACTTTTCTAACCAAGACAAGTGAAGAGGTTGCTAAGGGCACTTAAAAATGAATCTGAAATAGAGCCAGTTTTCTAAGTTATTCAGGCATGCAAGAAGATTAAATCCTTATAGTCTTTCTGTGCACACCTTCCCGCTTTTAGCTTGAAGCCTGCCTCATCCAAGCTCGCTTCTTCTTGTCAGTCCATGATCACCAGGGCCCTGGGTGGTTTGCTATTAGGAGGACTTGCAATGTAACAGCTCCAAGAGGAGGTCTCTGTCTGAAACAGCTCAGCACTCATTTAGCAAATCAATACCTCACCTAAAGCCTTCCATCTATCTTCTTTCTCTGTTCTCATCCCACAGGAAGCGATGGCAGCTTTCTGGTCACATTTATTCTTACTTTCCCCATAATTACTTTATCTTCCCCCTTGTCTCCCCACTGTAGCAGGCAGCTCACAGGTGATGCTGGTGGTTTTTGTCTGGTAGCCATGGGGTTGCCACATCCCTTGGAGATGCTGACCTGAGGGATGTCAAGTGAGGGAGCAAGGCAAGCCATGCAAGGGCTGGGGCGAGCCCCTGTTCAGTTGGCAGCCGAGAAAGGTAGATTCAGCACCATTATAATTGAATTGAGTAGCTTAGGTCAAAGGAAACAAATATTTTGTTTTGCTGCCTTTTGCTAAGATACTACTGTTTTTATATTGTTTTATGGGATGATTTAGTAGAGAATTCTGAAAACTCTGAAAAGCTATCCCTTTAAAGGCACATTTAGATATAGAAATCAGTGAAGTTTTTTGAACCTTTATGTGATTTTTTTGACCTTTGGTATGGTTTCTCATAAAAGATTCTGGATCTGTGATTTACCTTACACTTGCATTTTAATTATATAGCAACTTATATGCTCTTTACATGAGTGTGAACAACCGTTCCTTGTCTCAACACATCTGTGTTTTCAACTTTAGATCCACATTACCCTGACTGCTACAAAGTCTTTTCATATACATTCATAGAAAAAGAGAAAAGGTATAATACATACTCCTTTCTTAACCTTTGTTTCAGATTTCTAAATTAGGACTGTGAGAAAATCTTTTTTTTTTTTATTTTTTATTTTATTTTTCCTGACTGAGCAGAAAAACTTGTTTCTAATTTACTAGAAACAGTGACAATAAAACCAGGATGTTTTTTATATCGTTTGCACCTCTTTAATTTCCTTTTATATTTCCTTTCCTATTTTTTATGCAAGTTTGCATTTATGAAAGAAAATTTTTAAAGCAAATAAAAAAAAATTATTGGATTTCACACACACACACACACACACACGATATGGAAAGGCTGAGCTGCTCCTTAAGAGTTATCTTTTTAGCAAACAAATATTAAACTTATTTTAAAAACCCTCTCATGCACTATTTTGCAATTCTAGAGGCATTTATCAAAATTTTAATCAGAACAAGAGACAAGGGAAGGACAAATATTAAATTCAAGGAACTCAGTTTTTGGTGAGGCAATCTAAACTGATAACAAATTTAGGTAAACGTGTAAGAATATTATTTAAAATATAAAAACTATTCATAAAGATATTTTAAATGAAATGCTTTATGTTATAAATGACATTTTTTTCTTTGTTATTCCCTAAATTAAAAAAGCCTTGTAGAAACTGATGAAGTTTTGTAGACTAAAAGCCAATTAAAAGGTTAAGAAAAACATGAGGTGTTTGTAATTTGTTTAGCCTGTGAAAAGGTGCATGGGGGAGGCTTACTGAAAATGACAAAAATGCATTGAGTATGTTTTGACAAAGTTTGGTGGTAGGCAAGTCAAAAGGAAAGAGGAAAATAACGTATTTCTGTGGCTAGAGTGTGGTGAAACATTTTCCAATAAACAAAGACCATTCTATAGGATTTTTTTTTCAAGTCTGAAACAAAACAGCAGTAGTTTTAAAAGCCCTAATAACCCCCCCCAAGCAATAGCCCAACGCTAAGAGTTGGTTATTTATTCTACCCCAAAACACAGTGAACTGAACTGAAAAGCGACCAGAACATCCCCAAATGTTACGTGCATGAAACAGGAAGCTTGGTGGGGAGGGTTTTGAAAGAAGATTTTGTATTGTTCAGAGGGTCACCCAAGCATGGCAAGGCTGGAATTCCATCTGTTCAGCTCCGCTCAATGAACTGGGTCACTTTCAATGGTTCACTAAGTCCTGACTATCTAAAAAGTACAGTTGTTATGCTTTTAAAATCTTGAGCTGCATGGCAAGATTGCTTTGGTCTTTTTGTGTGTGGGTTTTTTTTTTTTTTTTTTTTTTTTTTTCCTCTCTCTCTCCCTTGAGTTTAACACCTTGGAAAGAGGGTTAAAAGTAATTCACAACCTAGAAGATGGGTCACGTGTCATATATAATGTTTGGGTTTCTGGAAAAGACATGTGGGTGAGTCTGCTCATTAATAAAAAGTCTTGTTTCAAAACAATCCTTTGTAGGTTTTTCTTTCCTGAAGAACCTACCTCTAATGCTGCGAAAAGACTGGACTTTTTTTTTTTTTTTTATTCCTCATGGAGGTCTCTTTTCATTTTGGAAACTGATCTCTGACTACAGAGAAAAAAAAAAAAAAAAAAAAAACGTGTTTGGATAGCCTTTTTGCACAGGTGTTTCTGGTTGTTGTAAGAACTGCTGCAAGAGCAGTGGAAAGACATGGAAAAACAATACCTTCAGAAGTCCAAAAAACAGTTTGCTGTAGGGTGAAAAGACAGGTGAGAAAATGGTGTTGCATGGTCTCTGGATATTCAAGCTTTTTCATAGGAGGAATTTTGTAGCAACTAACTTAGACTGCCTTTGAGAAGCAAATCTTGTGTACTGTGTCCAAGCTGGGCTCATGAAAAGAGAAGGAAATATATATCTCCATTTGCATAAATATGGATTTTCCTCCATGAGCACTAGGGCTTAAGAAGGTGATCTCTACTCCAAAATAAAGAATTCCTATATTTAGTTATATTTTATCCCTACATACCACACTGGTCGTACTGGTGTAAATCTACATTAGTTTTTTTTTTAAAAAAAAACAAAAACAAAAAACAACTTTACAACTTCTTTTTTTCCCCTGTTCAAAGGGGTTAGCAGTACTTAGCTACCTTCCAAAGGTGATTTGTATTCTTATAAAGAATATAATGTCACCAAAACCAGAAGAGTTAAAGCACGAGAACAGCTCACCAACGAAACTATATGGACCTCTAAACAGAATCAACTGAAATCAGCACTTTGGAATTTAATGTGAAGAACACATTATGGAGCCTGCAATTAAAGACTTTTTCCCCCTAGATGGTCACATAAATAAATGAACCATTCAAAGTGAATCAGTTCACTGAGGAGCAGGAAAGTGCACAGCATCAGCTTTCTGATCACCTCCTGACACGAGTACTATAACTTCCACCCCCTGACCTCTTCCATACTCAAATCCCACCTCTCTAGTCCATTTGGGTCATTGACGGATAAGTACCCGGGATGAAACTCCTTGTGGAGATATTTAAAATGCTAAACACTAAAGGCACCTATTGAGTCACTGCAGATGTTGTATATTTAAACTTCTTTCTTCCCACCCGTCTGGTGAAACTGAGGTTCAGATTTTGTGCAGAGCAACAGTACAAAATGATGGTACCTCCCACCTTGGCATAGACAGGTTGGTGGAGAAGATGACGTCTCACAGGTTTGGCAAGAAGAGGAGGTCTGTTCAAAGTGGAGAGAGTCCTGAACTTGCAGCAGACTGAAGGTGCAGTATTTTGGTTTGGGTTTTCCTACACAGAAAAAAAATTCAGACGTTTTAATGGTGGAGGAAAGAATCCAGACTGCAAACCGTTTGGGTTCTCACTACTAAAACATTTGGATTTCTAGTTTTCTTTTTGAAAGAAAAGAAAAAAAAATCTATAAAATATATCAAAGACAACAAAATATACACCAATGTCTGTTCTTATTTATTTATTTATTTTTATAAATCAAAGAGCTTTATTGGCAGATTCTCACGTGATTCTCTTACAAATGTTCATTTCCATTTCATGACTGATTGTGTTCAGTTTTCCCTCTTACATTCTTGCAAAAATTTCCTCAGTGTCTGACCCACTTCTCTCCCACATAACCAGGAGCAGAAAAAGAATGTAGGGAGTTTTTCAGTTTACAGTATAGTTTGAAAGCAGATCTTTGGATGTGTCCCAAGAAGTGACCACTAAATCTGTTCATGGACTTTATTCTGTATTCCCTCCTGTGTCTAAACTAACCTTCTATCACTGCCCCACCATTTCAGCCTTTTCCCCATCTCTCTAGTTCTCCCGTGGTTGCAGGTGATGAGATGAGCCCTGTGGCTCGGGATACTGCATCTGCACACCGCCCTGCTGTTCAGCCTTTCATTTAACAACTGCGGTAAGGATGCAAGTCTCAGGTCTGGGTAGTGAGCAGGTTGTCATGATTTTGTTCTAACATTATTTCTCTTATTGAAGAGGTGCAGGCTATTTCCCTCATTTTGCCTGTGCAGTCAACCTAATCACTGGGGGGGGGGGGGGGGGGGGGGCACAGGATATAAAGCTGCCCTACCCCTTATATTTGCAGAGCTGTAGGAATCATCCAAAATTCTAGGGCTACTCCAAGATTCAGAGTATTAGAAAGGCAGAGGAAATACAGATTTTCTTCAGAGCTGCCATAGGTAAGACACAGATATAGCTTATCCCCAAGGTAATAGAAAAAAAAAGAGAGAAAAAAAAAATGGGGGTGACAATATGTCAGTTCCTGCAAGATGCTAAGTGTCATCAGCTCTCCTGGCCTTCATAACAGGTGATGACATTATACATTTTTCAGAAGGCACTGCTGAAGCTGTGGGAGCATGTCCCATAACCATACTTTAGTGCTCACCCCTTTGGATGCCAGAGCCCTCGTAGTATTGTCTCTACGTGCCCGCTATTATACCCATTTCTGCCTCATAGAAGCCAATGCACTGAAATATAGGGAGTAAATAAAAAATAGCCACAGTAACAAAAACAGGCTCTTATTTGGGTCTCTTGTTAGGGTTTGTGAGTAGGCGCTGGAGGTGGAGTTCACGTGGCCAATGTTTAATTTCTACCCTGAAGACATTTAAAGTTGGGAGAGGGGGTAGTGAAGTCCAGCCCGAGTTTTCACTTCAGAGATCTTAATAAGTTACACTGGGGACAGGATGTACAGTGCCTTTGTGTGCAGATACTTTGCTGCTGCAGTCAGATACCAGGGGCTGAGGCACTCTCAGAGGGACACTACTTTTGAAAATAAAACACTGTGTGACCTACTCTCACTTAACCCGGATCTGCATTGTCTTGCACTTTACTATTGCTTATGTCTTTGTGCAAGAAGACCAAAGCACATGTTGGACAGTCCCCCTGAACTGGGAATGTCCCGAATCCACAAGTAGTAAAGATGTGGAGCAAATGTTTCTGTGAATCAACAGTGAGAGAACCCATGATTTTAAACACCAGTCATCTCACCAAATTACAGATTTAACTCTTTATTTGACCCAGTGGTTATTATGAGATAGAAAGAACTTCACAAATGGCACGCTTATTTATGCATTTATGTATTTATTCATTTATTTATTTATCTATTTATTTATTTATTTATTTTTAAGGAAGAATCAGATGAGCAAAAGAGTAGAAAGAAGAACACTGTATAAATGATGCCAGTACTTGCTTCTGAGTCATTGACAGCTCCAAAGGATATGAGTTCAATTGCTTATTATCAAAGGTATAACAGATAAGGAACAAGATGAAGTAACAATCCACATCTTCTCTGGTCTACCAAATCACACAAGAAAACAGGACAACCAGTCCTTTAAACATCTTTCTATATATAAGATGTAGGGGGGGAAATGCTATATTGGAGAAGCAAACGTCTGTCTGATTGACATAAACAGGAAGTCTCTGGCTGGCAGAACTAAAATGTCCTTGGATTTTTTTTAAAGAGTAGATGACAATTTCATAAGTTTCAGAAAAATACAAAACCCACATATATTGCGTCCAACATAGGAAAAGTTATATCGGAGCTCATCTAACAAAAGAAGAGAAATTTATGTCTGAAGTAATTTAAAAATTTATGTATGAAGTCATTTATGTCTGACAGCCACTCAGGATTGTAAATTGGCTGTGTTTGTTATGATGTGAAAACAGAATACAGCCTGAACCCCCAATACATCTATCTGGTGCTTTAGAAGGGCTGTATTTTACATAGCTTAAAATATCTGGGTCACATAATGTAAGCAGAAAAATATGAATGATAACTGTAAATTGCTTGAGAAATAGTTACGTCCCCAAATTCACATAAGTCTAGAAGAAAGGCTGCATGAGTTAAGAAAGCATGGAAACATATACACTTATAAATACCAAAGGGGAAAAAAAAAGAGTTAAATGAATGGGACCCCAATAGCAATGAACATATATTAAAAGCAAGGAAAAACAGAAAGCTGAATTATAAAGCTAGTGGACACGCAGAAGAAATTTACAGTAAGAGAGTTAAAGGAAAAATAATAATAGGTTCTTTTTAGGCTTTGAAGAATGAAAAGGGTCCTAGCTGAAGGGTGCTGTTAAAGAAGAAGATGAATGAAATAGAGTAAACATTTATTAACAAAAGCATTCAAGAAATTTCTCTCTTCTGCTTTTGAGGAAAAAATTAGCTATACATTTAGATGGTATGAAACTGCTGATTAAATATTTCCCAGCATTCCCAACAGTATGCAAGGCAGGCGTTAACCTGACTAAGGTTAGATATTTAAAATCATCATGTCAAATACATGTTTTAATTAGAGCTATCCAAGGAGCTCTTTAAATTGCTAACATTGCTTTTCAATATTTTTTAAAACAATCTGGATGTTGCAGAGGAGGAACAGAAAGTCAGTTTTGTGCCATTATTAAAACAAGAATAAATATGATAAAAATAAAAAAATTGATTTGATGATAATAATAAAAATTTGATCCAGGCCTCTTAGTCTGATGTCAGTCCAGAGTTTTGAAATGGGATCATTGGTAGAAGATCTGATAATAGAGAATATAATGTAATTAGTGAAAAATAACATGGTGTTATAGAAAATAAGTATTGCAAATCTAACTTCCTAACATTTTAATGAAATTATTAATTTGGTTGATACCTATATTGATAGAGTATACTTTTTTTTTGTAAAGTATTTTACATTGTACTTCAAAGTACTTTGATTAAAATACTACAACAATACAAAAACAATGTGGCCCACATTATATACATTAAAGTCTGTTAAATGATATGCCTCAAAATGTAATTATAAACACCAATTGCCACTGACTGTGTTTGTTGCTAGTGGGGTTCTGCAGGGATTGGTTCTTGGCTGTATATCATTTAACGTTATCAGTGACATGGAAGAAAACATAAAATCATTATGATAAAGTTTGTAGATGACATGACATTTGGGGCCATGTTAAATAATGAACTGGAGAGATCTCTGCAACAGAGGGGTCTGATTACTAGGACAATGGGCACAAAAAGTATAACTTCAGTTTGTGCAGTATATGGGGGAAAATATTTGAAAAAGAGGAGACATCTTCATAACGAAGACATATAAAAGGATGTTCAACTGAGCATGAGCTCCAGTCTGACCCTGCATCTGATGTGATCTCTGAGAGTATAAACAGGAGACTATGTAGTAACAGAGAGATTTGGTTATGTCAGTGCTGTCATGATCCTGTATCTTGTTTTTGTACCCACAGTTCAGACAGGTTGATACCAAGCTGTAAGTGGACTACAAAAGAGTGTCAAAGATAATCACATCAGTATTACATTAGAAAACAGCGTAATAAATAAGAAAATCAATTATTTAATTAAAAAAAAAAAAAAAAGCTTAAGGAGCTGTATTTAATTCCCTTGTTAGGATATAGGATGCGTTTCCAGAGGATGGAAAACTGATGCTAGATGTGTCCTCTGTCTTCTGGTCAGAAATGCAATAGGCACCAACTGCTGGGGCTGGAGCTAGAGCCTTAACATTTATGAAATTAAACTGTGAATGGATGACTTTGCAGTAATGATCAATTTGGTCAGTCTGTACCCCTCCCACTCTCACCACAAAAAAAAACCAACAACAAGAACAACAACAACAAAAACAAACAGAAAAAAGCCACACCATTTTTCCTGCCTTCTTGATGTTGAATGCTATTAATTTTGCTGTCTAGAGCAGCAGATTCATTGCAAAGCTACGTCCAGTCGTATAGGTAGAAGAGACATTCTATTCAGGAACTGAAGGTTTAACAAGTCCAGCTAACAAGCCCATTACTTCTGTTTCCTAGGCGGGCTACTGTAGATCTTACTCTGCCTGGGAGCTGGATAAAAACAGCTAGTTAATGTACTAAAGGTCAAAATTTCAGAAGTGCTCTACAAATGCATTACAACCAACTATTAATAATTCTCTCTTTTTTTAAGGGGTCTGGTCATGTCCAAGGGAATGCCAGCTACATTTTTCTTAATGTATGAGCACAAGTTACACATAACAACCTAACAACACAATACTGCCTCTTTAATGCTAATCTATTCCTTGCAATCTACTAGATACATGTAGAATCATTGGTGTGTATCAAGAGAGCAAAATCAGATTCTGAAAATATCTGAAAGGATGCACTAGAGTGTACATAATAATGTATTTTAATCTGCCAGGCCTTAAAATTAATCATGAATTCCCACAGAGATTTTAATAATTTTGAGATGATGTTTTTTTTTTCTTTCTTTTTTTTTTTTTTTCATATAGTGATATTCTTGGACAGAGTTCTTGAAATGCTACGTGGAAATGGATGGGGGAGGGAAAAATGGGGGCCATTTTTCAATTACCAGGTTAGCTAAGATGTAGATACAAGAGCTACTGTTTAATTGGTTGTTTTATTCTTTTTCTTCCACCTAATAGATAATCAGTAAGGTACCTCAAACACAAACTTTTATCACGTCATAAAGTTGGCATACAGCATAAAGTTTCTCTCTTTGGGCACATACTTAAGGGAACAATTCTCATCAGCAAATGCATGCACTAAAGCACTTGAAACTTCCTGGCAAAGTTTGCAAGCTCCAGTGTCTGGGTGATGAGGTTGACAGGGGTTCCACACTCCAGGGCCTCCCCTTGAGCTGTTAGCAGGCATGGGATCACACACATTAGGATCTGATCTTATGGTTTGTCCTAAACATTTTTTGTCTCTTTACAGAAAATTATGTGTCATGGTTCTTCATGGCTTTAAATCACCCAGAGCGACAGTTTCAGCCTGAATACCTGTAGCTACCAATATACTTTACCAGATCCACTTTTCACGGTCACAACAGAAGCATTATAGCTTCCCCCAAACCAAGATATTTTATGTTCTGTTAAGTGTTTTCATGGGTGGCCATGCATAAAGTATGATAAACAGCATACGCCTTCCGGAAGGCCCATGCTTGTCAGGGCCAAAAGGAAAGTATTGTTCCAAAGCACACCACCGAACCCCCTCAAATAAAGGTATTTTTAATACCTTGTATTAACGTATGAATGTGTAATTCAACCAAGAGCTAAATGGTTGCTGTGCACCCCTGTTAGTGTTCCTTGGGAGATATTCATGTCATAAGAGTTTGAGCAATACGAGCAAAATACACTTACCCTTTCTGAAAAACAACATTGTATTTTTTTAATTAAAGCATATTACTTATGTTTCACTATTTGTATGAACTTTGCACAGCTGTTTGCACTAATATGTGTTAAAATGGGTAATTACCACAGCAATCTTGGTATGATACAACACTCTTTCTCCATCATAAATATATAGCCTTGCTTCTATGTCTCTCTTACCCACAGATATACCTGATTCTGTGCTGTATGCTTGCTTGTATGCTCCTTCCTACTGGTTGATACCAACAAATATGTCAGAGTCCAAATATTTGACACATTCCTGGGTCTTGTATGTGTAGCTTCCGGGCTATGTGTTTTGTCTCCCTGTTTTGATGGTTAGGAGAAGCAAGAGGCAAACAGAATAGTGATGTTTATGATGAGAGGGTAGATGAAGGGGTCGAGGAAAGCTGGGAATAGCTGAAGTGTGTCTGACACAGCAGTTTCTCTTCTGTATCACTATTTTATTTTTATGAGGCTGCAGCAAATTGATAGCTTCTGATACCATAGTCAATAAAACGTTGTGTAAATTCCAGCGATGGGCTGGAAAAAGATTGAATTAAAAGGGAGGTATTGGGTCACATCCATATTTCAAGTCATTTCTGTGCTGCGTTATCCTAGCACCTGGGGGAAGCAGTTTCTTCACAACTAACCACCCAATTAGTGCCTGCTGAGCACCCGGTGCTTGATTTTCTTCTAACTGTCCCCCTCTTCCTATGCAAACCAATTTCCTAACAGTTTGCATTTCATCCCATAGGAGAACTGTTTCTTAGAAACTTTGGAGAAGTCAAAAAAATGGGCTTTAGAAAGAAAATTATTCTGAAACCTTCTCGATACTGGACACCATTTTTTATAAACATGATGTGGCTGTCAACAGTTATTGACCCAGTTGTGTTACTGCTTCTGCCAGGAAGAAGTTTTCTACACAATTTACAGGATCACAGGATAAATCAGAAGGGACCTCAGCACATCTCTAGTCCAGCCTTCTCCAACCTGGCTATGTCATGAGTTTTTCTGGTGTGGTCTTGAAGAGCTCCAAGGATGGTAACTGGACAGCCTCTATGGGCAGCCTGTGCCACTGCCTCACGCTATTCCCAG
Organism: Cygnus olor; assembly: GCF_009769625.2. Lineage (NCBI taxonomy): Eukaryota > Metazoa > Chordata > Aves > Anseriformes > Anatidae > Cygnus > Cygnus olor. Next base: position 115,388,048 of record NC_049170.1, read on the forward strand.
GAAAAGTTTTCTCCTTATATCCAACGTGAACATGTCTTGTTTCAACTTATGCCTGTTGTTTCCAGTCCACTATTTTGCCATGATCACTTTTACCTCAAGTCTTGCCAGAGGTTTGTTGCCTCTTTATGCCATTGCCATGAGCTCTGACCATCTTACACCTCAGACGTTGTTAGCTTTGCTAATCTAAACCATCTGTTGCTACTGTATGGAGACCAAGGAGGGCTCCAACAGTGCCACTTCAGCCATGCCTGTACCAGTGACTAAAACAGAGCCAGGGTGTTGGCTCAAGCATTATCCACTCCTGTCCACACTTTTTCTTGCTCCCTGGCATGAGAGCAGTGTCAGCTAGTGCTGTCCCACATAGCCCCCCAGCTCCCAAAGTGTCATCATGAGCTAGAGACCGTTCCTCGTGGTAGCTACATTGTCCTAAGTGGACAAGGGAGCAGAAAGAGCTCAGGCATGCAGGTTTGAGCTGTGTGATGCTGGATGGCCTAGGACTGGAGAACAGTCCATGGCATATTTTATTTAGAATACAATTTTTTTGCGCTCCTACTGAGTCCCAGCTGCCTCCTTTATATTGTCCAAACAGCTCTTAAGGCTTTCTTCTGCCTCTTACTGTTATAAACCAACCCTACACCTTACTGTGCATCAAGTTCAACAATGACAAATGCGGCCCCAGAGCAAATAACATGGAGTTGAGCTTGAGGGGTACAGAATACTTGTTATATGGCCCTCAGAAACACTCCGGGGACATCCACTAACTCCAACATAATCTCTGCTGTCTCTAAGAACTGTACATTCTCTAACAACCTCTCATGAGAGGGTTGCTCCTATTTGCTTACAGGAGATTTGGTAGAATATGAAAATTGCTAGAGCACAAAGACACACTCATGCATCATCAGCCAGCTGTAAACATGGGTGATGAGTTTTTTTTCTCTTCAAATCAAATAGAATGGAACATATACAATTAAAAACAACAACAACAAAGAAACAAAACAAAATAAATCCCACAAAACAACAAGCCAGACAAAAAAAACCAATCTCTTCGTGCTTGAGGATTGTACTGAAGAATTCCAGAGGTGACTTTTTTTGCCATCTTATTAGCCACTCCATAAACCTACTACTACTGCCTGTCTTTCCATAATTTTGTAAGAAAAAGAACAAGAGCAATAAAAATCATAAGAATTTTCCATTAAAAGAAAAAAAAAGAAAAAAGAAAAAACAAAAATGAATGTTAAATGCAATACAGAGGAGGTAGGGTCATTATAATGGTATTATATATATGCATATACATTCCGTGTATATGTGCATAATGGTGCAGTGCACAACTAAAGGAAGTCACTCGCTAGTTACTCAAATAACTCCAACACCAACATTACCCTCTGCTCCTCACCTGAATAACCCTAGTGCATGCTCAGCGTGGTTTGTCAAGAAGCAAGTGTGTCTGGTTTTGATTCATGATTCACAACACCTGTTTAAAAAAGGTGAAAAGTGAGGAAGAGGGTAAACATTAGAGGCACTTTGCAGAAGGAGAAAACTGAAACATGTTTTTTGAAACTATGGCCCAGGGTGAGATGATCTGAAGGTCATTGTATTTTTGAAATATAAGGGAACGCTATGACTTTTCCAAGGCTACAGAGATGCGAGAACAGAATGGCCTGACTCCTTCCACAGAATCAGAGACAAAAATCACTTGGAAGATGAATAGACCATATGGGCAGATGGGTGAAATCCTAGTCTTGGACCTAAAATTCTTTCTCCCATTCACCGAATACTGAGGCAGACCAGGAGTGCAGGGGTCACTTGCACTGCTTTCCCAATAGATATCTCTGGACACCTCTCCAGAGAAATGCAAGTTGATTAAGATGAGGCTTTGTGTACCACCTCTGCATTGCAGTTCATTCAATTCTATATGATTTGGATAGAAAAATATTTGCATCCTTCAGCTGATTTGTAAAAGGCCTTAATGTTCATTATTACATTAATTGGATAGACTAAGATGAGAGTAAAATATATTTAGAGCTTCTCTTGCAAGTGATGGTGCTCATAATACTAAAATACATTTTATACTTTGTGCAACATCTTTTATGGAGATGGCCTCCAAAACATTTACAAACAAAAAGAAAGAGAAACAAATATGACACTGCTTACCATTGAAATGCAACCTACAGCTGGATGTAAGTATTCAGCAGTGCACAGCAGAAGAGAAGTTTATGGCAGCACATAAAGAAGAATTTTGCACCTACCAGAAACGTCAAGGGGAATTTAACTAAGCGAAATGAAATTCCCTAACTCAGCACCTGGAAAGGACAACCTGCTTATGTACTTTTCCTCCTGGAAAAACGTCTCATTTCTGGCTCTTCGCACTCAGCCTTTTAGACCATGCTGACTCACTGTGAGCAGTGGAACCTGGAGAAGATAATAGGGTTGAAACCAATGGGAATCAGTAGAATTTTCTCTGAATAACAGATGAGATTTACTAGAGAAGTACTTAAATTCTGAAGAACTGAAAAGCTAACCTATCGAACCAAGCAGCATTCATATTGCACAATTCTAATATAATATAGAGTGATGTAAATGTCCTCTGGAAAAAGACATCGCTGTGTCAGATTGCACATCAGAGTAGCATTAAGAAACCCATATACAACTACCTTACTCTTGCTATGATGCCACAGTTGTCTTTTTTTTTTTTTTTTTTTTTTTGTACTTGTGAGCAGGATAGGTGCACTAACGCCTCCACAATCCTGTCCTAACCCAGCAGTCATTATTGCTGTTCATAACAGACCCATGCAGTGCTACTGGGAGCACCAAGAATGTCTGATGCACTACAGCAGGTCCTGCAGGTGGGCAGGCAGTGTGACGGATAATGTTGATGTTACAGCAGCACTTGTTATTGCAAAGCTTTAGAAGGCAACTAGAATGGAGGGACTGCCATGTGCCAGATGCTGCAATGTGATCACTGGTGATGAACAGGGAGCTCACTGTAAAATAGTTGAAATATTAACAAAACAAAATAAACTGTATAATTATTCTTAAGACGTAAGCAATTTCTTAAATAACGACTATGAATATAGTTTACAACTCTTTTATTAATACATATTTAGTAATTAAACCTTTTGAAATTAATGTGATATTTACAGAATTGTTAAGATTTTGTCTTTTTAATTAAATACCTCTTTAACCAAAATATCCAAGTGAAACAGACAACACTGTGCAACTCACTTAAAAACCTTAGACATTCATTAGTGAGCTCAGGTATCTAAAGCTGGTAAACTGCTTGGTTTTGTACCTCACATGAATGCCCTGCCACTATTACCAAGAAGAAAACATAAAAGTCAGAAAGAGTGGTTGTGAGAGAAGAAAAGTTGACAGAAATTTCCAAGACCTTTTTCCAAAGTAATCCATGAATAAAGGTCACATCAGACAGTGTTTAATATTGCTACTTTGCAATTTAATACATTATTTATTGTTTGATAAAAGTGAGAGGCCTAACTTCTCTATTACCTGGCCTTTTGCATTCACACCTTCAATGTCATATTCACATAGTTTTTCTAAGTTGTTTGTTTTAACAGGGAACACTGGTTTTCTTTCCCCCTTTCACCCTCTCTTCTCTTTTTGGCCTCCCAGGACTCTCTTTTCTCAAACTTCTCCCCTTTCGGAGGGGGTGATGTTAACTCAGCAGAGGACTGTGGAAAGCTGAGAGCACATTGCTGGGGAAATGGCTACAGCTTTATCTTTTTTACATTAGGACTCAAATTCTGCCTGTGAAGACATGAAGGTGCAAAGTGCCAGACAGACAGGCAGCGAAGTCCCAGCCACAGGGAGCCAGCAGTGATTTCAAAGGGCTGGTTTAGTACCATTCCCCAGCCCTACCTAAAGCAGGGAGATATATTCAGAAGACACACAGCTGCTGTAGCTTGGGGCTGAAAGTCTCCTGTGGGCCTTTTTGCAGCCATTTTGGTGGGGATGCAGATGCCTGCAGACCAGCTGACGTACTGTGAGGTCTCCACCAAGAGATTAAGAATTGAGGCCGCTTCATCAGGACATGTCCTGTACTGCCTGTGGCTACGTGTGTGTGTCCATGAGCTTCTATCCCAAGCCCATGGAGGGTCATGTTCCTCTTTCAGCCTCATTTGGGCTTGAAGGACCCTTGTGGTTCTGCTAAGCCCAGAGAGAAACCTGAGGAGCTGCAGTGTTCAGGTAACATCTGAGACCTATGTGAGCAAAGTCATACACGACCAGAATAAGAGCATTCTACAAAAGCAAACAAGATATTGATTTGGTATTTTATGTGGGTTAGTCATCTTGGCACCACAGTATTTGCCCTCCTTCCTGCCAACAGCTAAGCTCTGCTTGGAAAAAGAAAGTCCTGGGGCTCCCAAGGGGCAGTAGTAGGGGAGAGCCACAGATAAACAACAATTTGCTCCTTGCTTCCCCTCCCCTCGGCTTTATCCTGCAGTGAGTTAATAAGAGGAGCAGGTGATCAGCAGATGATAGGATGGTTTCCAGACTAATTGACAGGAAAGCGAAGAGCTCAGCCCAAAGCTCCACTACACCAGTTTCAGCATGTCTTGCTGCCACCGTCAGTGCTACCAGAAAAGGAGAACAGCAGCTAGTCCTGCTAGTTCCTTAGCTTCAGAGGTATCCTTCACCCCATTCATAGCAAAGAAATGTTGCATTTTTGCCTGGTGGGCATATCCTGGATCTGCAGAAGAGGTGCAAGTTGCCCTTGTGTTATAAAATGCTGCTGTGCTCCAGGGCACTGAGAGGGGGCCTATGCTGTTCACATGCTCTCTGAAGCTCATTGCAGAGACAGGCACAAACATCTTTGTTTGCTGACAGAAATGCATGCTGAAACTCAGGAAAATGGACTTTCTCTTTTGCCTGGTGCCCTTTGCTGGCTGAGGTTGGGGAAAGTGGGGCAGCTCCCCAGTGAGAGAGCCCCTGCAGCCACCTGTCCTTAACATGGAGAAAACAGCACTGCCCAGCTGTGTTCTCCTGTTGAATGCTACACAGGGATGGGTTAGGAGAGACTTGGCTCCTTGCTACATACTGTAGTGTTGTCCTTCCCTGTTGGCAAGGATCCGGTGTACATCTGAAACAGGAGAAGTGAAAAATAGCAGAAATACAAATGTTTGCATCTTCTCCTGTGTGTGTTGGCAGATACCTCTAATGCGTTGAACCTCTTGGTTATATTCTAAGTCCTGAATAAGTCAGTCTTTAAATTGACTGTTCTTTTTTTTTTTTTTTTTTTTTTTTTTTTTTTTCTAACAATTCTCCCATTTAAGGGTGTGCACTTCCTGAGGAGTCACCGAGCTCACTACAAGGTTAACTAGGGGTGCTCTGAGGTGCACCCCTTCTCTTCTCCAGGATTTCATTTTTCCCCATGGAGTTTAATTACTACTTCCTTGTGCTGTGAACAAGGGATCTTCATCTTGTAAGCATTTTATTATTTGTTACAAAATTATTAGTTGGACAAATTTCAGCAGCATTAAAAACTTAGGATTCTCAGGATATTCAGACTTTATTATCAGTTTTTAACAAAGCATAATGATCAGACAGTTCAGTTGGTGCATTTTTACTGTCGAATTGTATTCTTCATTCAAATCAAGCTAAAATGTTTTTTAAGAATTTCTTCCAGCAACTTTCCTAAGTAGTCTGAATACTTTTTAATCAACATCCACATAATGGGCAAAATAATACATATTTTATAACCATTTCCTGAAGTCAGATGCTTAAAATTATTAATTTGAGGTCATCACCTAGTATTATTGTGTCTTTGTTAAGTTAGTCCTTAATAATGTATTTATTTTCCAAAAGTTTTAATGTCATTAGCAATTATTATGGGGGGATGCTGAGTATCTCTAGTAGCTGATCTTTATAAATATTATTTTAAGGGTTCAAATACTTGGTGAGTTATACTTACATACACTGCCTGTCAAAGGACCCCTTGGCTGTGACAGTGCCATAATCATTTTGCTGTGTAACCATAAAACATTTATTGACTTTCAAAGTTCTTGAATGTCATTAATGACTTTTTGGTACTTTTGGTTTGACAGACTACCTATGATCTGGGATAACTGAAATTCAGGGCTGAAATAAGAGGATTTTTATACAACAACACAATTACTACCGTAATCCTGATTCTACAAACCTGTAAGTATGCGCTCAGCTGTAAACCCACAAGTGTCATTGCGTTTAATAGGACCATTTGTGTGCCTAAAAATCAATCATGTATACACATGCAGAATTGTAATCACAATAACAGAAAACAGACGCAATGATTAATTACCCAATTGAAAGTTGTTCACAAAAACCGTGTCTGACAACTCTATAAATCTATTGGAATCTGTGTTAACAATAAGTGATCAAAACCTAATTCTAAAGAATATAGCTTACTTGGTAGGACAGGAAGTGATAAATTCAATAGGTATTAATGAAGACTACATTCGGACATTGGGAAAACAAAAGCAATGAAGCTTTGTCACAAATTCTTCAGGGAAATTGAGGAGTTGCCACCACTGGGGACTTTTAAGAAGAAGTTAGGCAAATTTTCCTTTTTTTTTTTTTTCCCTCATTTCAATCCTCTGCCTTGTGGCAGAGGAGCAGACAAGGTGATCTCTGCAGCTCTCTCACCTGGCATGTTTTTGAGTTATTAGTGTGGTGTCCTTGCTGCCAGAGTGCAGTTTCACATTAATTAACCCTAGATCCATTCAGGAGCAGATCCCCAAACTGCACAGATCAGATGTGAAGCAGGCAAAGCCCACAACTACATTCTTGTAGACCTGGTCTGAAAGCACAACACAATGTTTATACCAGCTTTGTGCATGAAGACAAACATTGCTTGATCCAGCATAAAATTAGAGCAATATGCAAGTACCTGATCCAACAGGATCTAGATTTTGTCAATCTGTGTTCAATATTTTTGAACAAATGTGAAGCAACTGAATGAGCTTTAGCTGGCTGAGTATGTTGTATCATGGAGGGTATGTTGTGGCTCTAAATACTTTGGAACCAGATGTGAAACTGCTTCATCAGGATAAACAATCACCATAACAGTTTGGAGAAGTAAAATATCTCTCACTCTTTTGATACCGATCCCCTACAACATGCCAGGAGCTGCATGAGAAGACACTTGACGATTTGTTCCAGGAAGGGCTAATGAGAATGAGCTGGTTTGTGTACCTTGGAGGCTGTTTATTCAGAATATATCAGCTGGTCTAAGATCTACTTGATCTTGATCTACTAATTTCTTTCGATCACTGTAACTACAGCAATACCACTGTCAGATTGACAGACCTACCACCAAGAATACCCTGCATCCAAACACTGCTTGCTCTGCACTGGCTTTCACCAAGAAACGTGGCCATTGCAAATGGGGGTTTGACGTAAAGGTAGGAATAAAATGTAATTATGAACACCACATCACTTCAGATGTAGGTAACCAGGCAAATATTGTCAAGCAGAAAGGTTAAATTGATTGGAAGCCACCCAGAATACCCTTGAGGGCGGACCCTGATAAAAGGAGGGACTCCTTTTGCTGCACATGTTGCAGGTGTGGTGAAGTATTTTGGACTACATCAGTCATTGCCGTGTTGCTGCCTAGGACAGGCATGAGCCAGTTGTCTGGAAACTTTAGGCCACCTGGGTAATCAAGAGGGATGAGGAACTGAGTGCAACTTGGAGACCACATCACTCACACACTACTGGTAGCAGGCTGATGAAATGTAACATCACCTTTATGACTAGTTCCTTGGAAATTGTTGCTTTGCTGTATAGTATAGTTAATTCTTACCTGAGTTCAGCTTTCTACAAGTATAGCGAAGATGAGAAGGACTGTGCAGCCTTTTTGTGTTGTGGTGTTTATCCAGCATATATCCAAATACTTTCCAGAATACTTTTCTCTAGCCTCTGAGTCAGAGAGCCCCAACTTGCCTACATCCAACACCAGCACAATGCTCTGAGCACTTTGTCCTTGACCTTGGACTATCCTTTAAGAAACACACTTTGTCCTTTCTGCATTCACTTTTTTTCAGAAGATTAGCATAGATTAGCAATGCTTCATGCCATGCTTTTATTATGTTTATTTAAGAATGTCTTTCTAGATTGAAGGATTTCTGTCTCTGGCAATCAGTGTAGACAGTGCAAAGTATATTTTATATCTTTGTCCCCATATGAAGCCATTTTACAAGCCAGGCTGCAGAACACATTGAAGATGTGAACCTCAGCCAGGAAGCTTGCAATACAATCAGAGAGGACAGTGAAAAGGTAGTTGGCTAAGCAGGGACACATCAGAGCAGCTACGAACTTGAAAGCAGCCTTTACATTATCTGCTTTAAAACTATTATCTACTTATATTGCTTACTGTGCGGTCACTGGGTTGTTTCTGTGCAATCTAGATTGACTGGCTGATGAACCTTTCCTCTTACAGTTACAACATCTGAGGGAACAGGTAATTTGATTAAGTTGTTTAGGGTCAGTTCTTTCTCTTCTCCCTTATGCTATGTCCCCACTCCTCACCCCAGTGAACTGAGGTGGCACAGTGACTGCAGCTCACCCCAGTGAACTGAGGTGGCACAGTGACTGCAGCAAGCATGCAAGAAGGGTAAAAGTGCCCAACGACTCCCAGCCAGCATGCCTTCCCCCTGACTGTAGGGAAACAGCAGATTGTTTTGGCTAAAGTATAACTAGCCCATAGGCCCCATGTCCCAGGACCATCGACAGTTTCCACTTTTCTGAAATGTACCTCAGCTCCTCTTCCTGTTACCCCCTCCTTCACTTTTGCTCTCTCATTTCTTTCAGATACTATCCAGAGGTGCCTACAAAAGGTTATCTTTGTTCCCTGCCTCATCTCTCTTCTTCTCCTGTTTGTCTCCCCTGGCCAGACAATTTTGGTTTTCTATGATGGTAATATTTTCTTTTGATGGTAATGTACGAAGTAGCAGTGTGTACAGTTGTGGCGTAATGTCTTCAACACTGATAAGTGGATCACTTTAAGGTTTAAAATGTTGTATAGATGTTTAATAAGAGAGACCTTTAGGGAGAACAGAAATTCTACAGTGGTATAAGTTACAGATACCTGGAAACTAGAAAAAGAGGATGTTGAATAGCTACTGCTACTACCTGCTTTTACAACATTTTTGTTCTCTTACCAGGGAAATCCTGAATTCATGAAAAAATAGAGGGCAGTTTTATATGGTGTCTCTGGCCATGCTTTGCATGCTGTTCCCTCTGTAACAGTACCAGAGTTTGCTAGTATGAAACTTGGATATCCCTGTCTGCACAGAGATTTTGCAGTCTAATTAACCCAGGAGCCAGAACTGTACATAAATAGGAATGTGAGCTTTGAAGTTTTTGCTTCTTAAGTTTATGGAAGTTCTTCAAATCATTAATAATTTTGTAAGGAATGGAGCACGAAGCATTTCTCTCAGTGGCATACATCTCCCTCTAGTCGGAGATGTGCCAGATTGCTGCTTATCTGCGATCTTCTCAGCAATCTATGAAATTTGAAGCCTGGAGTGATGCATATTTAGGTCTTGGAATCAGAAATTTCAGTTTAATGCCACTTTCTCATCAAGTGTAGAGTATGGTGTACATCTCCAGATGGCCTATACAAATGCTCTGCCGTACTTCACTCACTTTTTGAATGTCAAGCATCTCTGGGATTCAGTACATCACCAATTAGCATCTTATATCCATTTGACAGAAATGGTTCTTCATTATTTCATACATTTCTTCTTTAATAATATTTGCACACTGAATCGCTCGTCTGATATGAGAACAGGAGATAACTGTAAGATCAGGGACTGTTTTTAAAACTGCTTTCTTCTCTGTTGTCCTGAGTTGCTCACTGTTTTAAACTGGTGGCCAGCTCTATCAGCGAAGGACAGTCACCTTTTGGCCTTTCACAGCACTGAGCAAACACTCAGCTCTTTCATTAGTAGTTTATTATAGTTTACTAAAAGAGGATATACCCCAATAGCAATTGCACCTAGACCTTCTCGCCTAGGAAGCAGAAGAAATGCAGGGTACAAGAAATTGCACCTCCATCCAAAACTGCTCCCATGGTCACTAATTACTTCTCTGCAATTCACACTTACCCACAGTCCCTGAAACAGTTACAGCTGTAGTCTCCAACTAGGCTGTTCTGAAATATGCCTTCGTATATGTTCAAAGGGCTGATGTGGCATACCTTACACCAGCCTACATTGCTGACTGAATATACATATTACCTCTATGCGCCCCATAAGATGTGCACACGCACCCCTCTTCATGTTGCTCCATATAGTCACGGCTAAGCATATCTGATTCTTAATATTGTGAGACTAGAGCCTTTATGTTACATGTTTTCACACAATGGCGTGTCACAGAAGCCCATTTTTGTTTAGAAACCCAAGCTGCTCATATAATCACCTGACTCCAGGAATTAGTGCTTTAAGAGAAAATCAAAGGGTAAAATTTGTGATAGGGCTGGCAACATCTGGCAATGTTGGTAACTTTCCAAAATTTAACTGTGGCCTGCTTCATATTGTGGGTGATGTTTTACCACAGCCCTTCTTTTCGACCCACCTCTCCTGATGAGGATGGCTGAACTTGCGTGCCTTCTGCTCACCACACTCGAAAAATGTTGGTCAGGCCAGCAGCCACAACGGGATGGACAGCAGCACCTTCAGGAGGAGCTGGGGGTGCTTGAGACTGCTTAATATCTCCCACCAGCAAAGTATGAAAAACTGTGGGAAAAACTCCAGCTGCCCCATGCTCAAGTCTGGGGTGAGGCTATTTGTGGCATCCCAAAATCAGGTCCCCAGATGAGCTGCTCCTGTTCCAACATGCCCCATGCTGTGAAAACCACTGGTTATGATCCCATTCAAAAGAGAAATAAAGCCTCTGGTATTTTACAGCTGAATTCTCCTCTCTCTTTCCCTCCCAGCAAAGCTCAGGTAGCCTGTGAGTGTAGGTGGCATCTTGTTCCTCCTCGCCCTGGATTTCTTAGCATGTTTGTGGGTGCGTGCATCTGGTGGCACGGCTGTGAGCTGCAGTAGTGTAAATCAGCAGAGGCCCTGCGATGTTCCTTATGCTCTGCTGGGATGCAGGTGGGGCAATCCTTGCAGCTGTACTGAAAGCAAATGCACCCACTCACCGTGCTAAGGACGTGAAACAAAATCTGCAGGAGGTAGGTGCAAAGTGAGGGGGTGCTGGTTTGGGCTCTGGGGGGACAAGAAAGCTGGTGGCTGCATGGCCAGACAAGACAGCCAGCACTTCACCAGTTTTCCCTCTTATTTTTGTTGTTTTGAAACAAACAACATATCTGCCCTGAGCAGATATAGAAAAGAAAATGTTTGTATGTGACCTAGTGTTCTGCTTCTCAGGTAAAAATGTAAAATGTATGCCAGCAGTTTTTTAAAATGCATATTATGTTTCTGATAGACCAGAACTGCTGGAGCAGATCGGATCTCTCAGTAAAATATGCGTTTATACATTTTTAAAAAATGTATAATATTGACTATATCAGATGTAATGGCTCCTGTAGTGTTGTTACGGTGCAGAGTGCAGGCTCTTTATTTGGTATTGTATCAATTTGTAGGGTGGACTGTCATGGTGCTAATACAGATGTATGTTAATAACAGTATGGGAGTAGAGACAATGCTGCATGTTAGTATCCAGCCCTTAATTCCAGCATTTTTCACCTTTTAAAAATATATTAAAGCTAAAATTCTTCCTTCCCATCTGCCTTGTGAGCTGGGGTGAGGCATGTCCCCGGGTCGAGGTTGTGTGTGGGTCAGCAGCCCTGTGCACACGAGATGTACAGCAGGGAGCTGCAATGCAGGGCGGAGGAGAGGGAGCTTGGCCTGAAAGGATCAGATGGTTCGTGTCTTCATCGGCAAATGAAACTGCCTTAGGGCTGTAAGACAGGATGTGTGAAAAGATCAGAAAACTGCTCGATTTGTATTTGCTTTGACATGAGATAAAAATGTCTAATGTAATTGCAGTTAAAATATGAAAGGAAGAATACATTTACTGAGCTCAGATGCCATATTGCATGTCTGGAGCATGTGAACAATTTTTACAATCAATTTATAAATACTTAAAAAATGGTTTTCTGTAGAAAAACAAACAGTGCTAGGGAGAAATAAACAGCATCTCTACAATAATTCTGTAACTTCAGACTGACGTAACCCACCAGCTCACTGAAGAACCCCTCCAACTAAAGGAAACCAAAGGAACTATAATGATTTTCAGATACAGTTGACAAGAGACCATTTAGTAAACTTTTATTTTTTTTAACTAACAGTATGCAAGGATGTTGTATTCTAGGCTGCTACTAATAATCTCATCAGAATGCAAAAGCAGTGACTGTGTTATAAAACCAATGATCTGTTATATTCTGCAAGAATTTACAAAAGCCTAATGTCATTTACTACACCATGAGAACCATACTTGGATTAAAAAAACAAAAAGCCCCAACAAAAAACAAAATTCAAGAAACTGATTACAGCTGGTAAAAAAACAAATTGTTTGCTAATGCCAGGTTTTAAAGGTATGATACATGCTTGGGTTAAAGAAGAACATATGTTGAGCTTGGGGAGGGAAATTACATTTGTGTTTGGAAGATGTTACCCAACAAGTTGATCAGAACTGCACTCACATCACAGATTTACTGACATTGGTCGGGCCCCACTGTCCTGCCGTAGCTACAGGATGAGTGCCGTGGGTTCAGGCACCAGGGAACTTTGTCCAAGAAGCATTTGCGTACTTTTTTTTCCTAATGCTTCTGACAGAAGAATGAGTACACCATTCCTTGAAATAGGTTTTCAAATGATTGCAAAGGAAGAACTTTTTTTTTTTTTTTTTTTTTTAATACAGAATAAATGAAGCAAAGCCTAAACAGACCCAAGACCTTGCCATGCACTGAACACATCATCATAATAATAATGGTTATTCCCTTTCACCAGCAATAAGATGTGTTTTGCAAACATAAACTAATTAAGCCCCACAACCTTGGAAATGAGCCTGTAATTTCCTATAAAAGGGGAAACTTAAGCGAAGGCCAGATTGTGACACACTTACTAAGTGCAAGTGCTCCACAAGTAGCTCCATTGACTTCCATGAGACCCTTTTTGGTGTAATGTGTAGTTCAATGAGAAGTATCACAGCCTGGTGTTAAATGACTTGCCCAGAGGCACACAGTGAGTCAGAGCAGGGCCAGCACCAGGCTCCAGGACCCAATTCCATCACTCCCAGGAATGTAAATTGCACCAAAGTTGATGGGAGCTTTGTGCACACACCCGATGGGACCGAAGAGCCCCCCACGGCTCCTACCTGCGAGCCTTGTTCTGAATCCCTCCGTCCAGGCTGGGGAAGAAATGAAACTACAAAGATCTCCTTGGAAACAGCCCATGAAGAGTCATGCCGATTTGGAAAACCCAGAAGGTATTTGCCTGAATAAAGGCTGAAAACAGGAGGCAGCCAGGCTGCCCTTGCTGGGATGCTTGGGCACCCCAGCCCTGGACACCGGGGAGAGGGGCGACAGGGTGATTCTTCTGCACTGCCCCCAGGTGCTAGGTGCCTCAGGGTGAAACTGGCTGCGTTTGAGGTTTCGTGCTGCAATTAGTGCAAAGTTTGGTTAATGTGTGCCCATAAAAGGAGACTGCACTCCCCACATTGAAGAGCAGAGCTACGACATGTCCTGTAATTACAGGACATAGACAACATAGAAATGAATGATGTAACTGTTTTTGAATCATGATCCGAATCACATGCATTAAAAATAGAGGCAGACCCATGCTGCATAGAAAGGACTAAGCGCCACCCTAAGGAAATGGTCCTTGGGTGAATTGGTCCAAGCCACTGACAGGTCTTGTCTTACAGTAACTCCTGAGAAAGGCGTTGGGGATGGCAGCAGTGCAGTTACATGGGCAGGTCAAGCAAAGGAAAGTGGTCCTGGCATTTCCCAGTTTTTTGCTTGACACTGGCACTTCAAGGGGAGTTCTCCTAGCTGTACTTTCACATGTAATGTGTACAGAGTGCTCTGGAGAGCACATAGCCTATGGTATAAAGCTTTTACACTTCCAGATTTGCATGTTTTGGATGTGCCAAGGTGCTGCACACCACTGGCAGCAGAGGCAGCTTGTCCTCTGAGGTCCTCATCACTTTTCTTTATTTCAGAATGACTTCAAATAACAGGCCAAGAGATGAAAGATTTGTTTGTCATCCTCTGCTTTCAATGCAGCTGATTCTCCAACGTGACGTGTGAGGGGATGCTTTAACTAGTGGTTAGATTCTCTTGATGACAATAAACAGAGAATTGATGCAGACTTCATGCAAGTGAACTAACAAAAAAAAAATTTTTTTTTGAATAATATGAGTATAAAAAATACAGAGGAAGAAGTCCACATATATTATTCTAGAAGATCTTAGTTTAGCCTAGAGTTTGGGGTACGTTTCAAGGTTTTTTAAACATCAAAATATGTGGAATTTTCTTTCACAGAACAGTGTGCACATCTCTGGCTTCGTGTGCATTTCTTTCCATGTTGGAGGCCCAGATGACAATAAGTAAAAAGATCAGGGCACCAGCAGCTCTGGAAGGCTGCATTTCCCCAAAGCCTTCTGAGACATATTTGTCCTAATGTCCCTTTCTCCCTCCTCCGCTATTGCTTTTTTCATTTGCTGACAAGCCCAACATTAAATATTTGCTGGAGTTTTCATATCGATAGTACGTTATATTGCCATTACTGAACAGTTTGGGGCTTTGTGGCTAGCTACCATGACAATAGATGCACAGCCTGGAACCAGTTTTAGTTAATTAGAGTCAATCAATCCAAACTTTGCTAACTTACTCATGTGAAACAATAGTATAATGAACCAAAGTCTGCAAGATGATTGGGAAACACAAATTATTGCACCCTGATAAATTAAATGTGACTATTGCAAAACCTTCCTTCTAAATGAATACTCGGAGAGGGAATGTATGGGTGAATAAGCATAATTTAGAATACAGAAAAAATTAAAGAAGCTGTTATAACCCTACTTCCATGTTTTCATTTTTCTTTAAAAGAAATAAAAAGCCAGATTGCCCCATATACGAGACAAAATAGGCATAGCATTTTTAAGATTAAATTTTTTTTACATTGTTTAATTTTATAAAATTGACCCCTCACCATTTCCAAGCTAAATTTCATGATGCACATGGCATCAGAAGGAGTGGAATCATTCTCTTTTCTGTATCCTTCACAACTGCTTATTTTTCAAAACTATTTGCTAAATGTTTATCTGACCTTGACAAGGGAAAGTCCTACACCCCTTAAGCTGGGATACTGCTGTCAGACAGTCTTTTTTCACAGGCACAGTGATTTATTTTATTTTTTTCCCACATTTTAGTGTCATAAATATTTCCTCTGTTCTTGGGGTTCAACTTACATACCAAAAGAGAATTCCTCTTTCCCCTCTGTTTTCTCTTGATTTTCTAAAAGTGGTATTTTTAGAATAAAATGATCTAGCTGATAAAAAAAAATACCAGCATGGTGTTTAAGTTTTTGTATTAAAATTGCATTTTGGGTGCTGAGCCAGCCTCTAATAAGCCACTCCAGTGGTTTATGGCTTTCACAAGGTCTTAATTTTGTTCAGTATGTTTCTTACGATTTTTAATTTGCAGTGTGTCCTTCACATGTGCTACAACATACAAAAAGAGAAATAAGGCAAAGGACTGAGCCTCTGTCTTAAAGAGATTAACATGTAGAGATGCAGTAGATGAAATATGTTACATATGTGAAAAAAGTGAGCCACAAAGGGTCCTTAGAATTAAGGCACATGGGATTTAAGGAGCAGTTTCAGGAGAAAGGGAGGGCAGTTCTCATATGACTTCTTCACAGACAAGCATGGATTTTGTAGAACTGGAGTTATTGCCTAATATGTTTTCTATAAAAACTTCAGATTGACTGTTTGATCAAGTCACTTTCCAGAAGTAGCCAACTATTTCTGAACATTGATGTAGTGGCAACAGTTTGAGGGGAAGGGAGCTATGTAGTGGACAGGGTAGTTTACCTCTTTTAAATAAAAATTTAAGAAGCTCTTGAAGCTTACAGGACTTGAAAGAGTTCATGCTGGAGAATGCAGGTTTTTTTCCCAGATGTTTCCTCAATGATCAAACCAGAGGTTTACAAATATTTGAATTGCTGAATCATGGGTAAGAAAAGGGGGGAGCTTTTCTTCCTGTTACAGAAATAGCGACATTTTTGCTGTCATGTCTATTCATTATTATTTTCTACAAAACATCCCAAAGGTGTATATATTTTTAACCATATGAGGGCATAGTAGGAGATGTTACAAGGGAACAACCTTTATGGATACCTCCCCTTTTACCTATTTCAGTGTTACACAGATTTTGCTTTTCATTCAGAGGCCAATCTGAATTGTTTTGAAAAACTTTTCCAGTGAAGGAAGATAAAGAAGAAAAAGTCTGGGTGTGCTCTATATATTGCAAAACAAAAAGAAAAATAATAAAAAAAAAAAGGAGGAACCGAATCATTTAAGACTCTGCAAATTAAGTGTTTGATAAAAACAAAAAACAAACACAATACCACCCCCCCCGCAAACAACTTAGATATCATTTTTACATATCACAGTTGGATTTCTAAAAGGAAGGCTGTCAGCTGTTAATAATGAATTCAATCAAAAACAGCTGTCAGACATTTCTAAAGTAGTTCAAAATATCTAAAATGATATCTTTCTCTGAAATTCAGTGCAGAATTAAAGAAAGTTAATAAAATAAAAAGGTGTATGTTAAAAGAGAAAAAATTTTAGCACCTGAAATAATTTACAGTATAGAATTTTCAAAAATTATCCTGTTTTTCTATAGTAATTCCATTCTCCTTCTTTCCTTTCTTCCATGTTCAAAATTTTCATTTCCATATTCAATTGCAAGCACACCTGAAATACAACTATATATTAAATATGTGAATTAGAGAAAGTACTCATCTAATATGTTCAGTAAATGCATAAGCCTGATACAGGTAACCAATATTTTTCATGTCCATTCTACCATGATTATTGATTAGTGAAGCATGGGAATTATATAAAGCATATTTCTGCTGTTACAGGTATTGGTAGAGAATTTTAAAAAGAACTGAAGGAATGAAGTACATGCAAGCCATAGCAAATATAATACAGTGATATCTTACAAAGTAAATGTGGGAAGGTGGTTTTCAGAACTTGGGTTATTTAAATTTTATTTTTTTTTATAAGAACCTAAAATAAGGTCCTTTAACTGCAGGAAACCAGGCTTTGATTTAACATGCAACATGAGTCTAGACAACACTGATTTGTACATATATTTAGAGAACAGTCGCTTCTTTAAATATCTCTTGGATGGGAACTCATCTGAATCCCGTTACCTTCACTGATATGCCTCTGACTGAATAAGCCTCAACATGACCTTGGAAATTTAATTCTTCAGTAGAATAATGATGAGAAATTAAATCATCCATTTTGCTTTGACTTTTCTGCATTCTTCATCCTAAAATTACTGCTTGGCATTCACCACCTCTTTCCTCCCCTCCCAACACTTTCTGTTTTTTTTTAAAACACAGTAATACACAGAGAATTATTGCAGTTTTCCCACATGGAGACTACTACAAGTGCCCACCAGTATCCTGACACCACTGTGCTCTTTACATATTCATTTTTCCTTACCCATCATTGACCTGACCACGTCTTTTTGCAGTTACTTATTAACTGTGAAGTCTTTGCTGATAGCATGCTGTTCATGAAATAGGTTTCTCAACCTTAAATATACAATGGAAATACC
This sequence comes from Cygnus olor, assembly GCF_009769625.2. Lineage (NCBI taxonomy): Eukaryota > Metazoa > Chordata > Aves > Anseriformes > Anatidae > Cygnus > Cygnus olor. Next base: position 115,405,851 of record NC_049170.1, read on the forward strand.
CTTTGTTTACTTTACGCTAGTCATACCAATGAACACAACTCATATTTGCATCTTAATTTCTATGCAGATGCAAAGTATAGTCAGCCTCTAGCAATGTACACTAAGAATAGGACCACTGATTATGCACAATTATACCACTGTTAATGACCATAACCAGGAAATGGGTGAACCTGTTTAATTTTCTATAGATGGTTCTGTTCTTACCTTCTCTTTTCTGTTGAAAACCTCCATGAAATGCAGTTTAGATCCAAATCACTACAAAAGGGATCCAAACTGTTATGTAAGTAATTCTTCCATCTCATGACAATATATTTTTTCCTGAATAAATAAGTTATCACTTAATGAAATAAAGGGAGTTTAATGTATTTCCAGAAGTTTACTGTGGGGCCTGATCCACATTCATTTAAATTGTCATGCTCTGGGAAAAATTATGGTCTTGGTAACTTCAACAAAAACTTAGTCTTTCAAAAATTGTGCCATCATCTGCTTAGAGATCCAAAAAGAATTGAGAATGGGATTTTCCAAAACATTTGGGGAATTATATAACATTTTCTGTATTCAAAAATCTGTCCTTGGGAGTAATCTGTACTCATTTACATTTGGTTTTTACTTAGTAGAGACTGGCAACCTTAGCTCAGAATGACAACCATTATCCTTGAGTTGATACAGTGATATCTCAAAAAAAAAAAAAAAA